>NC_079219.1:55099671-55217171 GCF_029633865.1 Lampris incognitus
ATGTGGAAAGAGCAGCAAAATGTTTTGCTCTGCCTACCAACACGGGGCATCGCCGGCTCAAATCCCCGTGTTACCTCCGGCCTGGTCGGGCGTCCCTGCAGACACAATTGGCCGTGTCTCTGGGTGGGAAGCCAAACAGCCGAACAACCCGGGAAGCTGTTCGGCTGGGAGGGGGAACTGGGAGGAATAGAGTGATCCTCCCATGCGTTACGTCCCCCCTGGCGAAACTCCCCACTGGCAGGTGAAAAAAGCAGCCGGCGACTCCTCGTGTA
The DNA here is from genome assembly GCF_029633865.1 of Lampris incognitus. Taxonomy (NCBI): domain Eukaryota; kingdom Metazoa; phylum Chordata; class Actinopteri; order Lampriformes; family Lampridae; genus Lampris; species Lampris incognitus. Next base: position 55,099,944 of record NC_079219.1, read on the forward strand.
TCGGAGGAGGCATGTGGTAGTCTGCAGCCCTCCCCGGATCGGCAGAGGGGGTGGAGCAGTGACCGGGATGGCTCGGAAGAGTGGGGTAATTGGCTGGATACAGTTGGGGAGAAAAGGGGGGAACCCCCCCCCAAAAAAATATATTAGCATTTCAGTAATATCCACAAGCAGCAATATATTCTGTTTGTTAGCGATAAATGTGGAATGAGCTGGATCCGCTGCGATGACTCCTTTTGAAAGAGCAACGGCCAATAGGGAAACTCCCACTTCCTTGTTTACCGGTGACGTCACTGGCCAGTTCAGTTGATGTCATTGGTCACCTGATACTGAGGTCCAAATGTGTGAAACTGATCAGTCAGTCATTGACATTCGTGTTTGTACAGCTGCCCCACTGGTCCAGTCCAGCCAAAAAAGACAGAGAAAGACGAAGCAATTGACCCAAGGAGAAGTTGTTGAGCAAGCATAATCGGCGCTTGGATACTGAGATATCGCAAGATATGTAAGTGCAACAGGTCAATCGATGAGGCCTTCAAACAAGCAAACCTGCACTGAATAAACCAACACCACTAAAAAAAAAAAACAGCAATCCGAATGTGTTCTTGTTAAACAAGTGGGTTTTCCCCAAACGAGGAATTTTCACTCAGCAGTATTCTCAGAGGATTTATATTGCACAGCACTGTGAAGACGAAGCACTCTGAGTATGCAGTATTAAAATATCTAAGTAGAGCAAGGCAAGTTAGGGGAGGAATTTTGGGAGAATAAAATGGTCTTCTCTGAACAGAAACAAGCTGGCAGTGGAGTAAATATATTACCAAGGGGAATGTGTGCCAACAATGGTGATGTCTGCCAAAGCAGTTTCTGAAGCTAAGGCCGGACAATGGGCGAACTGGGAAATTTGTGAGAGGAGGAAGCTTAGCGAGAAAGAACCTAAATTACAGACACGGATTCCTTGCTGAAGGATCTATGGTGTCCTGTAACCACACCGAAATCCCAATCGAAACTTAAATCAAAATCCGAGCGAGTCGAAGACCCCGAAAACAGCACCACTCGGGGAAATCCTGCTAGGATTCAAAGCCTCGCCCAAAGCTGGTACAATAAATTTGTACAAGTCCCTGCAAAGCAATGAAACGCCTGCTCACACCCTTGTTCCTCTGCCATTAAAGACGCAGATTTCTACATACATGGGTAGAGGGCTAGTTATATATCCTGTACATTGGTAAATGAATTCCACGGTGAGAGACAATAATACTGTATTATCCCCGTGTATGTGTTTGTGAAGGAAATGTGATTTGTTAGTGACAGTGAATGGTGTTTAATGGAATGGGGAAAGGATCTGTGATCGCAGTACTTTGCCCCGTTATTCGTGCGTTACCCCCTGGTCTCAATAATAAGTGGTTATAAGGAAGAATGAATGCGAGTGTGTTACCAAGAGAAGTCTAAACCACCTGATATGAGCTCAGCGGGGGAATCTGTTTCGCAGGTTTGAAGCTTTGTCACTTCTCATCAGGTTGATTATCATGAAATGTAGAGGTGTCTCTAGCTTGACTATTTTCTCTGAAAGCCGAGACACGTTGACAAATTGATGAGCTTTATAGAGTCACGGCAGTCTGCTCTGAGTAGAATGAAACTCTCCTCGCCTTATTTGATTCCAAGATCACGCTTTTTAGGTGCAAGATAGACTGTGCAGTAAAAGTAGAAAACTTTACTTGAAAATTTCTTAGGCTGATATTCTGTTAAAGGACCTAGTGTGTGTATATCACCCTTCTCGGATGCTGTGTGTCTTCCTTAAGCTCGGGTCCTCTACCAGAGGCCTGGGAGTGTGAGGATTCTGTGCAGTATCTTAACTATTCCTAGGACCACACTCTTCTGGATAGAGACCTCAGACGTTGTTCCTGGAATCTGCCAGAGCCACTCTCCCAGTTTGGGGATAACAGCCCCTAGTGCTCCTATTACCACTGGGACTACTGTGGAGTTCAGCTTCCACATCCGATCTAGTTCTTCCTTCAGCTCTTGGTATTTCTCTGGCTTCTCATACTCTTTCTTCCTGGTGTTGCCATCGCTCAGGATTGCTACGTCGATCACTACTGCTGTCTTCTGTTCCTTGTCGACCACCACAATGTCTGGTTGGTTAGCCAGCATCTGCTTGTCAGTCTAGAACTTGAAGTCCCACAAGATCTTAGCTCTGCCATTCTCAACCACCTTTGGTGGTGTCTCCCATTTGGACTTGGGGATTTCCAGTCTGTATTCAGTACAGATGTTCCTGTACACTATCCCAGCCACTTGGATATGCCTTTCAGTTCTCATCAATTATAATCCATTTATATATATGTATATACACACACACACACACACACACACACACACACATTGATCAGGTCAAGGCATGGACTCCACAAGACCTCTGAAGGTGTCCTCTGGTATCTGGCACCAAGATGTGAGCAGCAGATCGTTTAAGTCCTGTAAGTTGCAAGGTGGGGCCTCCGTGGTTGGACTTGTTTTTCCAGCAGATCCCACAGTTTGCTCGATCGGATTGAGATCCTGAGAATTTGGAAGCAAGGGCAACACCTTGAACTCTTTGTCATGTTCCTCAAACCATTGCTGAACTTTTTTTTAGTGTGGCAAGGTGCATTATCCTGCTGAAAGAGGCCACTGCTATCACGGAATTCCATTGCAATGAAGGGGTCATCATGGATACTCTCACTGGTCTGCAGCTATGCAGCCCCAGACGTAACAAGCTGTGATGCACTTTGTTATCTGACCCCTGTCTATCATAGCCAGCTTTAACGTTTTCAGCAATTTGAGCTACAGTGTCTCTTCTGTGGGATCGGACCAGATGGGCTAGCCTTTGCGCCCCACGTTCATCAGCGAGCCTTGCGCTCCCATGACCCTGTTGCCGGTTCACCAGTTGCCCTTCCCTGGACCACTTTTGGTAGGTACTGACCACTGCGTCCTGGAACACCCCACAAGACCTGCCATTTTGGAGATGCTCTGACCCAGTCATCTAGCCGTCGCAATTTGGCTCTTGTCAAAGGGCCAAATTGCCAGTTTTTCCTGCTTCCAGCACATCAACTTCAAAAACGGGCTGTCCACTTGCTGCCTAATATATCCCCCCCACCCCTTGACAGCTGCCACTGTAATGAGATAATCGATGTTTTTCACTTACGTGTCAGTGGTTTTAATGTTTTGGCTGACACTGGAGATGTGTAATGAAGATTTTTTTTGCAATGGCTATTGCAGGAGACTTCTAATAAAGGAGGGGGCGCTTCTATACGAGAGTAGGTGCATAATGTGGGACTAACTCCGAATATAAATTCCACTGTGGTGGTGACCACAGTGCAGCCACTTGATCCAATGCAGTGGTCTTTTTTCAGTCAGGTTAGGCTGATAATCCTATCGTCACCACAGCAATTCAACAGGCTCAGTCAACAGTGTGTGTGTGTGTGTGTGTGTGTGTGTGTGTGTGTGTGTGTGTGTGTTTGTGTGTGCGTGCAATGGGTTGGTTCTATTAAACATTCACTGGCTCACTCGGCTGCTGCTGCTGCCACTGTTAGGCTCCCAATCTGGGTCAAGTCTCCTTCCTCTCCTCCCTAAGCTACGCCACTCTCTCTCTCCGTTCTCCTCTCTCTCTCTCTCTCTCTCTCTCTCTCTCTCTCTCTCTCTCTCTCTCTCTCTCTCTCTCTCTCTCTCTCATTCACCCTCCCTCTCTCTACTCAGCTCCCTAGGCGCACTTTCTCTCACTCTTCTTGCTTCTTCCTCTGTATGTTCCCTTACTCCTCCCTCTATCTGTATTGGTTGTGGCTCTCTCTCTCTCTCTTTCTCTCTCTCTCTCTCTCTCTCTCTCTCTCTCTCTCTCTCTCTCTCTCTCTCTCTCTCTGTCTTTTCACCTCTATTTCTCTCTCTTGCTCTGTGTCTCTTACCCTCTTGTTCCCACTTTTTCCTGTATATTTCTCCGCTCCTCCTTCTCTCTTTTATTGCACTCTCTGCTCACCTCTCTCCATTGCTGCCCTCACTTACTCCCTCCCTCCCTCTCTCACTCTCCTCTTGCTCTCTCTCGCTCACTCGCTCCCTCTCCCTCCCTCCCTCCCTCGCTCTCGCTCGCTCGCTCTCTTTCCCTCCCTCCCTCCCTCCCTCTCTCTCTCTCTCTCTCGCTCCATGCTCTCGGGGAGTATTTGCCTAGCTACAGTGCTCTTAGGCAGCTCTCATCCCAGATCCAACTCAAACAAAGATGCCTATAAATGATGGAGAGGAACGATAAATAATTTCCACTATTATTTGTGTGTGAAGGTGTGTTTTCTTCAGGCTGCCACATATACAGCTAGGGCAGACATTTTACACTGATGATGATGATGATGATGATGATGATGATGATGATGATGATGATGGCGATACACACAATTTGTAAAAAAAAAATTCCCATAATTTATTGAATTGTTGCGACTTCCACTTTATTTTTAATGAGGTATTGATAACCGGGTGTTTCCACAAGTTTTCTACTGAAAATAGTTTTCTCCAAGCCAAAAGGTAAGTTGATGAGATGATGATGATGATGATGATGATGGTAGTAATGGTTATCGTCGAGGTGAAGGTGAATAAAAGAAGTGGTGGTGGTCTTAATGATGGTCAAGGGGATTTTGGTGGCAATGATGACAATGCATGGCGGCGCAGCGGTTAGCTTGGTCTCCTCTCAGCAAGAGGGGTCCTGGGTTCGAGCCCCGGGGTAGTCCAGCCTTGGGGGTCATCTCGGGTTGTCCTCTGTGTGGAGTTTGCATGTTCTCCCCGTACGTGGGTTTCCCCCCACAGCCCAAAGACATGTCGGTCAGGTGAATCGGCCATACTAAATTATCCCTAGGTATGAATGTGTGTGTGTGTGTGTGGGGGGGGGGCTGCTGGCCCCCCCCCCAGGGTGTCTCCCCCACCTGCCACCCAATGACTGCTGGGATAGGCTCCAGCATCCCCATGACCCTGAGAGCAGGATAAGCGGTTCGGATAATGGATGGATGGGTTATAATAATAATGTAATATAATACTGTCATAATAATAATGATAATGTAATATAATAATGTCATAATAATAATGTAATGCAATAATGATAATGTAATATAATACTGTCATCATAATAATGATAATGTCATAATAATAATGTAATGCAATAATGATAATGTAATAATGATAATGTAATATAATATAATACTGTCACAATAATAATGTAATGCAATAATGATAATGTAATAATGTAATATGATGTAATAATGACGATAAAGTCATAATAATAATGTGGAAGGTGATTGTGGTAATTATGTCTACTGGTAACATCATCAAGTGTAGGTTTTGGGTGAACACCTCCATATAGCGTGACTGTCACTGGCACAAGGTCGAGCCTCACCAGTTGAGCTTGTCTACAGGTGGACCTCCAAGTCCAGTAAATGGAGGCGGTAGAGAAGGCAGCGGGGCAGAAAACACCCTTTCACATTATATTGGCGGGTGAAACGCCCCAAATCGCACGTCGCAACCCTGCACGGCGCTTTGTGGGCCCGGCTCCCTCTTTAGCCTCGCTCAGCTCTTTTTTAAAACACACAGCGTGTGTGCGTCCTGCACTTGTCTTGATAAAAAATGGTACAGTACGGCCTGATGTTGGCTGTGCGCTCACTCCTTCATCCCTGTCTGATTCCCGGCCTTGCAGCCGGCCTTGGGACATCTCCGTCTACTTGCTGAAACAGTGAGTCAGCTACTCTGAACGGCGTAGCTGAGCCGTATTGCTCTTAGTCAAACAGCGAAAAACACACACATGCACACACACACACACACATATGCTGGAGACACACACGGACGCAAGCAAAAATACACACAGACACGCAGAAACGCACACACATGGATGAACAAATGTTCACGTGCACACATGCACAAAATACAAGTGCATGCCCACATTCAAGCGCGCACACACACACACACACACACACACGTGCAAAAATGCACATGCAAATGTGCATTTTTGCACCTGCATACACATTTGCATGCATACAAATGCACACACAAGCGCACAAAAACACTTCTTCACGTGCACGAACATACACTAAAGTACTAACACACACACACACACACACACACACACACAAACACACAGTAAGTCTCAGGGCAGTGCCGTTCATCACGCCAGAGCCCATCACTGGTCATATGTTGAGAAGAAGCACCATTTAACAGCTCTACTAAATAAAGCCTGTTGCTACACAAGCTACTTGTGGCTGCTATTTTGACTTGTGTGTGTGTGTGTGTGTGTGTGTGTGTGTGTGTGTGTGTGTGTGTGTTTAAAATTATTATCACTTGTTCAAAGGAGCAGAAACAAACATAACCATGATGTCTGTTTTGTTTTTGTTTTTATTTTTGTTTTTTTATCCAAGGCTAAACATTGGAAACACCACGTCACGGTCATACTGGCTCCCAAATACTGACCCCCCCCCTCCCCCGCTTTCCCCCCCAATTGTATCCGGCCAATTACCCGCTCTTCCGAGCTGTCCCGCTCTCTGTTCCACCCCCTCTGCTGATCCGGGGAGGGCTGCAGACTACCACATGCCTCCTCCCCTACATGTGGAGTCGCCAGCCGCTTCTTTTCACCTGACAGTGAGGAGTTTCACCAGGGGGACCTCCCCCCTGAACAGGCGCCCCGACCAACCGGGGGAGGCGTTAGTGCAGCGACCAGGACACACGCCCACGTCTGACTTCCCACCCACAGACACGGCCAACTGTGTCCGTAGGGACGCCCGACCAAGATGGAGCTAACACGAGGATTCGATCCTGCGATCCCCATGTTGGTAGGCAACGGAATAGACCGCTACGCTACCTGGATGCCTATTCTGATTTTTTTTTCTTTTTTGACCCCGAGATACTTTAACAACTTCACTTGAGGCAACAGCTCATCCCCAACCCGGAGGGAGAACCGCGGCCTCAGACTTGGAGGTGCTGACTCTCATCCCGGCCTTTTCACACTCAGCTACAAACCGCCCCGGTGCTCGCTGGAGGTCACAAAACCACATCATCTGCCAAGAGCAGAGACGCAATTCTGAGGTGCCCAAAAAGGACACACTCCTCACCTTGGCTGCACCTTAAGATCCTGTCCATGAATATCACAAACAGAATCGGAGACGAGGGACAACCTTGGCGGAGTCCGACACCTGCCGAAAACGTGTCTGACTTTGTGCCGAGAATGGGGGGCACAGCTCTCACTTTGGTTATACAAGGACCGGATGGCTTGTAGCAACTGCCCCGGTACCCCCATACCCCCGCAGTACCCCCCACAGAGTGCCCCGGGGTACACGGTCGTAAGCCTTCTCCAAGTCCACAAAACACATGTAGACTGGCTGGTCAGACTCCCGTGCCCCCCCTCGGCACCTCCACAGGGGTAAAGAGGTGGTCCGTCGTCCCAGGGGCCAGGACGGAATCCGCATCGTTCCTCCTGGATCCGAGGTTCGACGGTCAGCGGGAGCCTCCTTTCCAGCACCCTAGAGTAGTCTTTCCCAGGGAGGCTGAGCAGTGTGACGCCCCGATAACTGGAGCACACTGTCTGGTGCTTTTCCTTTTTTTTTTTTTTGTCCCATAGGGAATCTAACCATGTCCCGTTCTGCAACTGCCAGTCTACTCTATATCTTCAAGAGCTGTGAAGAAGAAACAGCGGATGTAGTTTGTAGTTTCCTCTTTTGTCACCCATTAACAAGCCCTTATGACTGGAGGTGTAACAATTTGAGACAGATGGGGGGGGGGGTGTTTGGTGTGGGGGGGGGGGGCGGGTGATCCTGAGAAATCAAACATCTACTGTAAATACAAGTTCAGCCCCTCTCCCCTCCCACCCGCCCCCCTCCTCCTCCTCCTCCTCTCCACCAGCTGTCCTCTCCTTTGTTCCTCTCTCATCTCCTCCCCCCCCCTATCCTCTCCTCGACTGTAGCCGTGAACAGCGCTTCCTCCGGCCTCTTGATGTTTCTGATGACAGCTGCCGCCTCTACAAATAGCCCCCTGTAACAGCCCGCGAAGGGGGTGAGAACGTTCGCAGCCTCGCCTCGCCCTGTTCTGCTCTCAGCGCCGGGTGGCGGCGGCGTGGGAGTCGAGTTGGCAGCGGCGACGCCGTATGACACCATCCACTGTTTGCAGTTATGGTTAACAGGTCTGATATTTGGATGTGGATGCCACACAACGGCAGAGGAACAAGTGTCAGACACTCTTAACACGGCGAACGGCCCCCTCGCTGCCCGCCCCCCCCCCCCCCGGCCGTCACATACCTCGCGCGTGTATTTTTATCCCGCTAGTTCGAAACGCCACTTTTGTTCCGTCAAGAAAAAAAAACCACACGTATTTGCCGACAAACACGTAATATAATGAAGGGCCGTTGCTAGGATGCGGAGACGTCGGGAGCCCAGACCTCATCTGCAGGGGGAGGCTGAGGGCATCCTCCCCCCCCCCCCAGGAGACGTTTTTTTCTCGTTCCCCCTTACTTTCAGTAGATAAACACACCATTTTCAAGTAATTTGAGCAAAAATAGATTGCACGGTCGAGGCGCACCATGCTAGCTGGTTAACACGTTTACCCCGGGCACTTCACAGCAAGGCGGCGCAGCCCGCATTCGCTCTGCGTGGCTTCAGAAGGATACACAGCAAGACAACTCATTAACTCGTAATCATACAAATCTTGACGAGTCTCCGCATCCCTTTTATTCCTCCGTCTCTCTCGCTGCCCCCCCCCCCCCGTCTTTACTTTGAACCTCTTCTCCTCTTGTGTTCTCTGGCACGGCCTCCCCTCCACTCCTTCAGACCGGCGTCGTTACCTCAGAGGCCCGAGACGTTAAGCCGTGTCAGCTTCTGAATATTTATCTGTGTACACTGTTAAGAAACTACAGGAGGAGCGGTTATTAGCATGAACCGCCGGCCATTCGGAGGCAATGGGAGCAGTGCCGGGAAGTGAGAGTAGCTTCTCACAACTGCGCTTGTATCTGAATGGGGCATGGGTATCCGTCCATAGGGTCGTGGGTTTTGGGGTTAGGGGTTATCAAAGCGAGTTCTCCATCGTTAGCTCAGACTATCCCGTGCATCATGTTTTAGCAATTACATGATGTGCGCTTATGCATCCGCTCTTGTTGCATGGTTATGTGTGAATATGTTAATGCTCTTCTCCTGGATCTCCACCTTCCCGTGGTGGAGAAGCCTGCGTGTACCAATGATCCCGAGAGCTATGCCGTCCGGAGCTTGGCCCCGGGTAGGGTCATCCAAGGGGGGGAGGTTCCAGATGAACCGCGATCCAACCAAGACCTCAACGGTGGAACCTGGAGGAAGATGTCTCCAGGTCACAACGGCAGTGAAGGTGGATGAAGGCTGCAACGGAGGGTGGTCCCCAATCGTCTTGGTTCTCCGTGCCATTGGAGTCTGGACACCCCCTGCCCAGGACCGTGCGGTGGCTGCAGGCGCATCAGCCTCTCCATGTAAAAAGCTGTCACGTGCAGGCGTCCTCCCAGGATCGACATCTACACCCACCTGAGGACCCAGAGGGACCCAGAGGGAGGACAGACCCCATGTGACCGCCAGTGTTAATGCTGTAAGTTTGTGTCATATGTTGTTGTGCTGATCTGCCAAAGGCAAGTCCCTGAGTACCCAGTACATTTGGTGAATTAAGTGAGGGTGATTGGGATATTTTGAGTAACTATATACACTACCGTTCAAAAGTTTGGGATCACCCAAACAATTTTGTGTTTTCCATGAAAAGTCACACTTATTCACCACCATATGTTGTGAAATGAATAGAAAATAGAGTCAAGACATTGACAAGGTTAGAAATAATGATTTGTATTTGAAATAAGATTTCTTTTACATCAAACTTTGCTTTCGTCAAAGAATCCTCCATTTGCAGCAATTACAGCATTGCAGACCTTTGGCATTCTAGCTGTTTATTTGTTGAGGTAATCTGGAGAAATTGCACCCCACACTTCCAGAAGCAGCTCCCACAAGTTGGATTGGTTGGATGGGCACTTCTTTGAGCAGATTGAGTTTCTGGAGCATCACATTTGTGGGGTCAATTAAACGCTCAAAATGGCCAGAAAAAGAGAACTTTCATCTGAAACTCGACAGTCTATTCTTGTTCTTAGAAATGAAGGCTATTCCATGCGAGAAATTGCTAAGAAATTGAAGATTTCCTACACCGGTGTGTACTACTCCCTTCAGAGGACAGCACAAACAGGCTCTAACCAGAGTAGAAAAAGAAGTGGGAGGCCGCGTTGCACAACTGAGCAAGAAGATAAGTACATTAGAGTCTCTAGTTTGAGAAACAGACGCCTCACAGGTCCCCAACTGGAATCTTCATTAAATAGTACCTGTTAGAGCCTGTTTGTGCTGTCCTCTGAAGGGAGTAGTACACACCGGTGTAGGAAATCTTCAATTTCTTAGCAATTTCTCGCATGGAATAGCCTTCATTTCTAAGAACAAGAATAGACTGTCGAGTTTCAGATGAAAGTTCTCTTTTTCTGGCCATTTTGAGCGTTTAATTGACCCCACAAATGTGATGCTCCAGAAACTCAATCTGCTCAAAGAAGTGCCCATCCAACCAATCCAACTTGTGGGAGCTGCTTCTGGAAGCGTGGGGTGCAATTTCTCCAGATTACCTCAACAAATTAACAGCTAGAATGCCAAAGGTCTGCAATGCTGTAATTGCTGCAAATGGAGGATTCTTTGACGAAAGCAAAGTTTGATGTAAAAAAAATCTTATTTCAAATACAAATCATTATTTCTAACCTTGTCAATGTCTTGACTCTATTTTCTATTCATTTCACAACATATGGTGGTGAATAAGTGTGACTTTTCATGGAAAACACGAAATTGTTTGGGTGATCCCAAACTTTTGAACGGTAGTGTATATATATATGTGTGTGTGTGTAAGGTTAAATGAGATGGAGAAGTATTATCTACCTCGTCATTAACACCTGCTATAGTGTGAAGGAGAATCATTCATTCATTCATTCATTCATTCATTCATTCATTCAGTCATTCATTTACTGTCTGCTCACTTTATCCAAATCAGGTTCACCTACCATGCTTGGTTTTGAACTGTAGAAGGACTGTTACTGATATTACAGTTTGTTTTTTACTGCTAACATGGATTGGTCAAATCTGAAGTCACATATGAAAACTCTTCACACAGCCAGCGAAACAGAAGTCTGTGTGGCCCAAACGGTGAATCGTTTTCCACTGCTTTCACACAAAATGCCTTCAGAGACCACATTTTCCAAAATCCATGACATCCATTCTCATTCATACTCCACCACCTGCAAAGCACTATATATACACACACATATATGTATATATACACACACACATACATACATACATACATACACACACATATATATATATACATACATACATATACACACATATTTATATATATGTACATACATACATACACACACACACATATATATACATACATACATATACACATATATTTATTTATATATATGTACATACATACATATGTATATATATGTCTATACATATATATGTACAGCACATGCTTCAAACGCTAACACGCTGTTTTCAAATCTGTTCAAAACACATTCAAAACACAATGATGGCACACTTCGTGCATTTCTGCAGTAACTATACATATTGGAATATATAGAAAATCTGAGCAGAATAGTTACAATAAAAAGAAATAATTATCATTCCAAACACAGATGATTTCAGCTGAAAGCCTACCCTGGTGCCCTGTTTTTAGTCTCGCCACCAAACAGACAAAACAGATGGCTTTAGAAGGATTTTGTTTGGAAACGTGGATGAAGGAAGACCGGTTGGTGGGGAAAGAGGAGGGGCAGGCAGAGGGAGAACGTGTGGAGGACCAAGAGTGGTGGTCTCTGATGAGATGAGGGCCACAATTACTGACCGTGTTGTAAACCGTGGCCTCCGGATGACAAGAGACCGGTTTTAATGGTGCGACCAAGTCTGCAGCGGTCAACAGTTGCATCATCCATCCATCCATTATCCAAACCGCTTATTCTGCTCTCAGGGTCGCCGGGATGCTGGAGCCTATCCCAGCAGTCACTGGGTGGCAGGCGGGGAGACGCCCTGGAAAGGCCGCCAGTCCATCGCACACACACATTCACACCTAGGGACAATTCAGTACGGCCGATTCACCTGACCTACATGTCTTTGGACTGTGGGAGGAAACCGGAGCCCCCGGAGGAAACCCACGCAGACACGGGGAGAACATGCGAACTCCACACAGAGGACGACCCCCAAGGTTGGACTACCCCGGGGCTCGAACCCAGGACCTTATTGCTGTGAGGCGACCGCGCTAACCACTGCGCCACCGTGCCGCCTCTGATTGCATGTATGTTTTTCAAAATCAACACCTACTTCTGAGTTGCATCAATTGAACGACATCTCCAGCAAAACAACAGGTGAGATGTGCGTCCTTCAGCGGTAATTGAACTACATATTAATTACAGTACAATACAGTATGTTTACATTTTTACTTGTACTGACATTTTGAATTATATTGATTGTTTTGTGTTTTACAGTAGGATCCAAAGGTTGCCCCCCGCGGGAGGGAGAGGCAGAATGGCCTCAGATGTGCAGGAAATTGCCATTGCTGACATGGTAATTGGCAGCAATGCAATAAAACTGCAGGAAATTTGGGACAGAGTGCTGACAGACAATATCGCTTTTTGGGAATGTGAATACAGTCAGCACCATGACAATTGCCAGAGCCCCAGCAAACATAAAATAAGGATGAAGCAGATGTACTCTGCACCCGTTGAGACAAACGGTGAAGGTGTGAAAGAACTCGGGTATCGATATGTCAAGGTAAGATGTCAGTTCAATAACCAAACACGGTACATACGCGGCTATGCATAATGTATAAAGTACTGTAAAACTGTGGATTTACTGTATTTTAGAGAGTGATGGAGATGGAAGCACATACGTTGATCTTTGTGGATGAAGCTGGGTTCAACCTGGCGAGAACACGCCGCAGGGGAAGAAATGTGAGTGGACGGCGAGCAACCGTGGACGTCCCAGGCCAGAGAGGAGCTAGCATCACAATGTGTGCAGCACTGTCCAGTGATGGTTTGCTGTTACACAAACCGCTCATTGGCTCATTTCTTTTCTGGATGACCTGCATAATGGACTTGTGCCAGCGGAGGAGAGAAGTCGAGGCGCAGGAAACTCCCCTACCTTCGTTGTTGTGTGGGATGATGTGGCCTTGCACCACTCTGCCGCAGTCAGACTGGCTTGCTGCACATCCCAAGATGTCCGTACTACTCCTGCCTCCGTACTACCCCTTCCTAAACCCCTTCCATAGTACGCCTACCTCCATACTACCCCTTCCTAAACCCTGTAGAGGAGTTTTTCTCTGCGTGGAGGTGGAAGGCTTATGACCACCATCCACATGACCAGATGTCCTTACTGGACGCCATGAATGAATGCCGGGTGCGGAGACCTTTCTCCTGAAGACTGCCAGGGTTGGATAGGCCATTCCAGAAGATAAGAAAGTTGAATCAGTTCATCTGGATACAACGTTTATTGACAGTTAATAAATGTTGTATCAAATGAACTGATTCAACTTTGATTTTCTTACCTGGATTATTGAGCATGCATAAAGACATTCCAGAAGATACTTTCCAAGACGCATCGCCAGAGAAGACATCGGATGAGATGTTGGTGAGAACTTGCGGCCAATTGCAAGAGAGAGCCTGGAATTTGCAGCCCTGGAATTTCAGGAATTTGGGTTGATTTTTTTCCCACAACTTTATATTTTTCGCAGGTAAATTACGATTTGAAGCAAATTGCTGCATTTCTGATTCATTGGTGTTACTTATACTTCAGTACAGTCAGTAAAGTGAAAAGGTGTTGTTCTTGTTCTGTAGTGAAAAACCAGTTTACGTGAAAAATCCTTTCAAAGTGTTTCTGGGAACTACCATTTCCAAAGACCTGACATGGGGGACCAACAACAACTCCATCCTCAAAAGGGTCCAGCAGAGCATGTTCTTTCTGCAGCGACTGAGGAAATTTGGTCTCCCGCAGGAGCTGTTGAGCCGGTTCTACGCCGCAAGTCATTGAATCTGTCCTGTGCACATCCATCACCGTCTGGTTTGGAGCAGCAACACAACAGGACAGGGACAGACTGCAGCCAACAGTAAAGCCACTTTATTTTGTCATTGTATTCTTACAATGAATGTGTTCTCTGCATTTAAACCATCCTATTGTGTAGGAGCAGCGGGCAGCTGCAGCGCCCGGGGACCAACTCCAGTTCTTCTTTCCATTGCCTTGCTCAGGGGCACAGACAGGAGTATTAACCCAAACACGCATGTCTTTTTGATGGTGGGAGGAAACCGGAGCACCCGAAGGAAACCCACGCAGACACGGGGAGAACGTGCAAACTCCACACGGAAAGGACCTGGGACGGCCTGGGGTTCAAACCCAGGACCTTCTTGCTGTGAGGCAACAGTGCTAACCGCTGGGCCACAGCACCGCCGTAAGGACGGCAGAAAAATCATTGGCACTCCCCTGCCCACCCTGCAGGACTTGTACACATCTAGAGCCCGGAAACCAGTACAGACCCCCACACCCAGGACACAAGTCTGTCTGAGCTCCTACCCTCTGACAAGCACTGCAGAGCAATGTGCACCAAAACCACCAGACATAGGTACAGTTTTTCCTCACAGGCCTCTCATGAACACTTAGCAGCATAGTGCAATAATGCACACTTGCTATGTAAATATGACACTCTGTAAATTCCTCCCCCCCCCCTTTCCGGTCAACACGTCTCACCTACATATCTACGATATACACTACCTCTTTAAACCAGACAAGCAATACAAATGTTTGTGCAATACAATGCGCAGTTGTAAATACACATATAACTGCTGTATACTGGTCACAAATTATTGCTGTTATTGTTATAATTATAAATATACAATGTATTGTATAATTATATAATAGATAATAGATAAATATATATTATATTTTTAGTATATAACATAAGGACAATAACTTATAAAGTTATATTAGTACAATGTGATATATAAGCAATATACTATATAAGTACAATAACTTGTAAAGTTATAGTATTAGTATAATATGATATATAAGCAATATAAGCATAATAACTTATAAAGTTGTATTAGTATAATGTGATATATAAGCAATATACTATACAAGCATAATAAATGATCGATTATTCAGCCATAACAAAACTCTTGTGTAGGTTTGACATACCGGTTGTGCACACAAACCTCCCGTAATATATGAAATTATTCCATTTATTTCTTTTTTTGTTGTTTGTTTTTTTGACTGGAGTCAAATTCCCCGTATGTACAGGCACCCTCCGCCAGTACAGTTGGTTCTGATTCTAAATCTGGTTCTGATTCAGTGTTGTGGTCCGACGAGCTTGTTTTGAGACACGCATGGGGTGTTTTTGGTGGTCTGAGTGAGTTTTGGTGGTGAGATTTACTGTTGGGGCCATGGTGCATGTTGGTATGAGGCGTTTTGTAAAATTGGCTTGACCGACGCTTGTTAGCAATCGAGAGGGAAAAACTGTAGTATTGTCATAGCTATTATTTCATTATGGGTCCCCAGTAAATAGGAGTCAAAAAACTGAGCATCTTATAAGACGGGTCCAGTATTTGTCGTATGTGCCTACGAGGCAAAGTTGTGTAGAAAGTTCAGCTGGGGCCTCGTGTGTCAGTCGTTGCTATGGGCAAATGTGTTCCTGCACACCCACGGGATTTTTTAGCCCTGAGGTGTGACTCAGAGACCAGTGTAGGACCCGGCTAACCCCTGGATTCAGACACCGGTCGGCTAACACTGACGTCTTTGCAGGCCTGGGTGACTGCTCGTTGCAAGAGGTAGACAATAGATGTTAGGAGCAGGGAATTACAAATAACCATCATGCTTTGCGACTGCCTGTCAGACAAACTTGAGGGCTAAAAAAATTCCACGAGTGTGTAAGAACACATTTGCCTGTAGTAACGACTGATACGGGGAGGCCCCTGGTGAGAGGCGAGGTTTACCTGCTAGCTAGCAACTGTAACTGCCCCTGAAATTCGAGAAGTCGACGTCTAAACAACCGAAGAGACAGATTTAATGAAATCATTTCTACGCCGACTCTTCCTTCGTGCACCGAGAAGGACGAGGCTGCAGCACTGACGGACAGGTGGCCGTACTGTCGCCACAGCATTCGGTTTCCTTTGCGGAGAACGAGCACGAGCCCTGCAGAGCATGAACCCTGCACACTCTGCAACTGGTTCGAGTGACAGCATGAACTTCTGAATGCTGGTAAAGAGACATAAGTAAATAATAGGGCGTCCGGGTGGCGTGATGGTCTATTCCATTGCCTACTAACGCGGGGGTCACCGGTTCGAATCCCCGCGTTGCCTCCGGCTTGGTCAGGCATCCCTACAGACACATTTGGCTGTGTCTACAGGCGGGAAGCCGGATGTCGCTGCACTAGCGCCTCCTCTGGTCGGCCGGGGCGCCTGTTCGGGGGGGCTTGAGGGAATAGTGTGATCCTCCCACGCGCTACGTCCCCCTGGTGAAACTTCCTCACTGTCAGGTGAAAAAAAAAACGGCTGGCAACTCCACATGTTTCGGAGGAGGCATGGGGTAATGTGGTAGTCTGAAGCCCCCCGCCCCCACCCCGCCCCGATCAGCAGAGGAGGTGGAGCAAAGACCGGGGATGGCTCGGAAGAGTGGGGTGATTGGCCAAATACAATTGGGAGAAAAAGGGGAAAAATCCAAAAGATAAATAACAATAATGATGGAGGAAAATATGCTCAGTCATTGAATGACAGGATAAAGGCGATATAAAGATAGATACGTTTCTTGACTTGCCGAAAACCAAATTAAAACTTGTAAATTATTTAAGGCGACAGCTGAACTGATACGCGCCGTCCCAGCACAGCATGGCACGACTCAGCTCATAAGTCACTTAATGACCCCCGCTTTGTTGGATGACATCGCCCAACCCGGAGGAAGCCAGAGTTATTACTGTACCGCCCCACGCGAGAGAGGCTAAATGGATGGGATCGGGGGGGGGGAGTGGAGAGGACAGGAAAAAGGGGGGGTGTACAGTAGATAAGGAGGGAGAGTGACGGAAGGAGGAGGAAAACGAAGAGAGCGGCAGAAAAGTCGAGGGACAGGTGAAGACGGAGGAGTCTCTTCTGGGAGCGTCAGGGGTGATTGGTGTTAAAGTCGCCAGGAGGTAAAGGAGCCCCTTTATGCTCGTGTCACCTCACGCACTCGCATGTAAAGCGAGCGCACACAGACACACACACACACACACACACACACACAAGTGCGCTACACGTTCGCAGACAAACAGAATCTTTTGTGAGCACACGTTACTGTCGCATTTGATGCAACTCGGATGACTCGACTCATAACTGTCGTACATTTATAATTCAACATCCCCACCTTTACCCCACCTAAACCCCCACCTCTAACAGCCAGCACACGCACACACGTGCGCACAAGCATGCACGCACAGATGCAGCCATGCATGCACATACATTTAAGTGTTAATTTGACTCGCCAGGAAGGGAAATAGTGTGATCCACTTGAGCAGGTCCCCGGACGTAAATCTAAAGGCAGCGTGGGGAGCATGCAGAGCAATCAAGTGATAAGGCTTATTATCTGAGAGGAGCTATATTCTAAGACTTATTATCTACCAGGAGTTAAATGACTTTCAGGTCCTCAAAGGCCCGATGGCCCGGTTTGACTTGGCAGGAGGGGGGGGAGAAGGAGGAGGCTGGAGGAGAAGCGGTAACCAGACCGAGAGAGAGAGGGAGAGAGACACACACACACACACAGAGCTTGGGAGGGAGGAAGTAAGCACACGCAGAGGTGAGAAAGGAGAGAGAGAGTTGAAGGGGAAAGGAAATGAGGAGGCAGGCAGGCCACAGAGATAGAGGGAGAGAAGAGGGGGGGGGGGGAGGAGTGAGAGAGGGGGGAGGGAGAGCGCAGAAGGGATGATTCATCGGTGTAGGCAGTCATTTTTACCGTCCCCTCGCAACTGCTGCGAAACCAATTTGCTGGTTCGGGGAGGGAAATTTACTTCACTGCGTCCTCGTTGTTACTGTACAGCTTCTCTTAATGAAGGCATTCTTGTGATGTGATATTTGAGCAGCTTTTTGAGGTGATTAGGATGGCCGGTGACGCCGCTCTTGAGTTGGGACGCTAATGTTTTGCAGAGGCGGAAGTTTGAGATGTCAGCGTCACCGTCACCACTCAAAAGTCACCCCCCCCCCCCCAAAAAAAAGAGCTGTTCATTCAGAAGGAACGTCGCTGCCAAACAAAAAACAAAAATGAAATAAAACACTTTCAGTGTTTTCTGAGATTAGCCTCCCCCCCCAGACCAGTTTTTTGGGTGGAGCTAGCATCAGCTGTGGGTGCCCCGCTCAGAATTGGCTGTGTGTAATTCCAAATAAGTTGACCGCGCATACAGTTTCTCATGAAAATACTTTACTTTCATAAAAAAATAAAATAAAAACTTAACTTACCTGGATAGCAGTAAGAGGCCTGATTTCGACAGCAGAAATGCGGAAAACCAGTTCCATCGTTGTAAATACCGACCGGGTGCGATAACCACAGCTGCTGTATTCACATTCTGCCCCTGCACCGTGGGTTTTGTTCTGTTCTGGAACAAAACCCACAACAAATAAACCGACAAACACAAGAAGCGGCCCCGATTGGTTAAGGTTACTCTTTATTATGAAGTGCCACAAAATGCTTTGTGTTCATTGTGCTTACATTGTCTGAATACTGGCTCAAAAAAACCCGGGAGATTCCCTCTCCGCGCCAGAGAACCAAACCTCCGGAGATAAGGTATGTCGGATATCGCTATACAGCAGTAAAAACGTCTCAATCCAAAGGATTCTTTACAAAGCCTCTTGCAATAAATGATTATTTAGTTTTAATCGTCATCCTTTAACTTGGAAATACAAAAAAAAGAAAAAAAAAGAAAAAAGAAACGAAAAAAAGAAGAGAGGTCAAGCTAGTACAAGGTTTTTAATTCTTCTCTACCTGAATTCTAGTTAGTTTCATTGTGCTACTTTCTTTAAGGTGGAGATGACTAGGATGGAAGTGCTTAGAGATAGCAGATCCGGAGCTCGTCGGAGGACACAGACAGACAGACAGACGGGCACACAACTCCGTTTTTCCCGCCTTAAGGCCACCCAGAGCGACACACGGCAACAAGCAAGTCAATCGAACTAAACGCCGGAAAAGAAATAAAACCCTTTCCGACCACAATGCAACGCTTTAAGCGGCGCGCGAGGGAGCGCGAGGGTCGCCTTCGTGAGACGTGAGCGGTAACGGGACACACGTCGTGGCGGGAAACCTCCTCGCCATTGGTTTAGCGGCTAGCTAGCTAACTGTCACGACGGATCAGCCTGTTTGGCTAGCTCGGTGATGTGATCGCAACAGACGCGGCGCTCTCGGCTCTCGCTTTGCGTGATACGAAACAAGATTCACAAGAGCTGAAGGTTAGACACGGTCAATTACAAAGTACCTTTTCCAGCATCTCAGAAATGCTCAAGTAGACAAACCCACCGGGGATGTGTCGACTTATTTTGTGTATAGGAAGAGCTGAGAAAACCTGGTGTCCTTGCTGAGCTTGTGCTTTTCATATTGTGTTTAATGTGCTAGCGCTTTGTGCTTAAGGGGAAAGCACTGATGTTGAAGCATAATGTGTTGAAACCAACTTTGTGAGGATACACTTTAAAACGGGTTGGACCCTTTAGTCGACCGGTTAACGTAGTCGCCCGTGGTGCGGGAGACCTGGGTTCGCGTCCCGGCTGTGGCTCCCCCCTGAATTCCCTACCATACAAACTCAGTCGAACTGCTCTTTGGCCCTGTGATGGCCCGGTGGCCTGTCCAGAGTGTCTCCCCGCCTGCCGCCCAGTGACTGCTGGGATAGGCTCCAGCTTCCCCGCAACCCTGAGAGCAGGATAAGCGGTTTGGATAATGGAAGAACTTTAAAATGAGGCCGAGGCTGAAGAACTCGGTGAATCCCACACATGGTTCTGCATGGTAACAACGCTAACACCTAGTAGGCTAGAACACCCTAAAAAAAAAAGACAGGTGGAAAATTATGGGAATGTGGTTGGAAAATAATTGCCCTTGGCAGTTGCCAGTGGCAGTTGGTGTCCACACATTAGGGGTATCACAGCTGGACAATATCAAACGTGACCGGCAAATGCTTAAATTCACAAAGGGTGAGCTCCATTCATACCGTGCACAACTTCTCCATCGCTGAGTTGTAAATCCTAAAGACTCTTTGGTAAAATGCTCTGGCTCTGCCTCTGACTTAGGTTAGCAACCTCCGTCAGTGTCTTCAAACACACCGCTTTCATCCTATTTCCCTTGACAATGGGTCTAAATCTGTTACCGTCATATCCAACCATATCCTTTAAATTCAAACGCTAATGCAGGAAGGTAATTTCAAGCTATTGGCTCAAACTATCACTTGAGATGCAAATACAGTGATGCGATAACTACATCTAACAGCGCAGGTAGAGGCTTTGTCCCCCCTGTGACTATAAATGAGCTTGGATATCAACCAGCCACTTCTCTAATCTCATTTCACTGTGATTATCAACACTCCATGTCATATGGAGTCCATTACCTGACTCTTAACCAGATATCTTAGGGTTAGCATGACACCACGTTTCCTCTCTCCAGCCCAACCCCCGCCACAGTCCATCATCTCAGTCACAGACACTCTGTGTGTGTGTGTGTGTGTGTGTGTGTGTGTGTGTGTGTGTGTGTGTGTGTGTGTGTGTGTGTGTGTGTGTGTGTGCACATCTTTGTGTGGATTAAGCAATCTTACATTTTGCATGCATGTCTGTGTGCCCTCTGTCTGTCTTCCAAGGAGCTTCACAAATCTGGAGAAAAGGTTTCTGAGCTGCAGAGAACTGGGCTCAGCATTGCTAGGCTAGTTTTGGCCTGCTAGGGCTAGAATTAATGTAACTGCGGTCTACACAAGATCAAAATTAGCCTATCTTTAGGTATATCAGGACTACAGGCTAGGCCTAGGTTGGCTCAGTAGGGACAAAGCTGGCCTGTCGCGGACTAGCGGGGTCTATTTGGGTCAAGCTGCGACCAGATCTAAGTGCTAGCTTTTTCAACGGGGAAAAGGGTGCATGTGCAAAGTTCCACTAACTGCAGAGCTCACGAGCACTGGGAGTATGCGGTGCATAATACAGAGCGTTTCAACTTGAACCCTTTGACTTGTTTTTCACATGAAAGCATGGCGCCAGCTTGCCGAGCCTCTGTGCTACCTATTACTTTGTACCGCCCTCATCAAGTCTGACGTCCGCTTTAACCGTAGGCGAAATGTTTAACGTCAGGGCATAGCTAACGCGGGACTCTTGGGGTTAAGGTTAGCTTGCTCTAGGTTAAAAAAAACAAAACAAAATAACTTTTTCGGCCTCAAGGAAATGGGATCCCCTAACCCTAACATCTCAGACGCTCGCCTTTCCCTGAAGCTTAGCTTTCCTGCGGTCTGTTTCTGTAGCGCTGTTCACATTTGATCATATGGCTAACAAGCTTTAGCGTTTCACCTAGCATGTAAACCTACGAAGGCTAACGGTAGCCCGAGTTAGGCCTTTCAGGGTTTCGAGGGTTTCGCCCTGCAGTGGGATTCTGTCTTTTAACGGTAGGGCGTAGGTGTACCCGGGTGGGGGTGGGGGCTGGGGGGTCTGTCTCACAGTAGGCCTCAGTCCTAGCAGGCAGCTGATCCCAGTCTCTAGCCTACGTCCTATTTAAGTTCTACTCACTAAGAGGCAGGCAGTGCATAACAAGAGAGGAGAGACAGGACTTTTCTTTTTGTTTCTCTAACACTACGTTGGCATGTTCCCTGATGTCTGTAATATTAGTTATTTTTCTGTTTATGACTATAGGTGAAGTAAAACATACCTGATTATTAAACTGCTATACAGTAGTAGGTAATACTTCATAACTTCATCATAAAATACCATGCATTAGGTGATTATTGCTTTTCAAGAGTCCTACTTAGGCTCCAAGAGAAAAAAAAATATTGCCCTCAGGTGCTATCTATAGGATTTTGGCAAAAATAAATAAATCATAAGCTTCTTTATGACGTTGGCATAGATTTCTCTTTCTCTTTTTTTTTTGTTGTTGTTGCATGCAATAACGTTAATTAGAAAAAAGGTAAAGAAAAGAATAGGAAAAATAGTAATAAAAAAAGTGACATATGCTTTGGCCTGTAGTGATAAAGAGAGGTTGGCAAACACACCCATGTACTCAGAAATTAAAGTGCAAAGAATATGTCGAACGATATCAAATAATTTCAACGTAGGTAAATCACATATAAATTCAAGACACATAGAAACCCAAAATAGATAAATAAATAAATAAATCCATAAATAAATAACATGTTACCTCAGTTGTGGAGGGAATATGGTCACTTGGTGCAGCAGAATATTATCATTATTACTATCATTATTACTATTACCCCCCCGCCCCCCCCCCAATAAATAAATAAGTAAATAAAAGAAAATCAGAAAGAAAAAGAAAAATCTTTCTCTGCTTTTCAGTTCAGGGAGCATTCCAGTAGCTATTAGGCTCGCTATTGTCTTCCTCATTATCATCATCATCATCATAATCCACGAAGTCGTCATAATCGAAGTGTCAAAATATATTTAGTCGTATCTAGGCGCCAGAGGGAAGCTGTGTCAGTATTACTGTTTCTATCCGCAGTAGATAGATAGAGGAAGAGGAGGAAGAGTCTTTTTTTTTTTTTAAATGTTTTTGTTCTTTTGAGGAAGTGCATGCGTATATCAGTTAAATCCTTAAGAGGGCAAATCTCAAGGAGAAAAATTGTGCTATCATCATCGTCGTCGTCGTCGTCGTCGTCGTCGTCATGAGTACGTTCCAAGGGGGAAATAGAGGGTGAGGGAAAGTGAAGGAGAGCGAAGTGGGTGAGCAAGGTCATAGATTGACCAAAAATAGATTGTTCAAGTCTGCAGTTTATCCTGTAAGGATAACGGCAATCTATGTCTGTAGCGTCTGTTGTTTGATGTTAATCTAAAGGGGGGGGGGGAGGGGAGGGGTCATGCATCTAGGGGGCCGAGGGGGGAGAAGGGGCCTTTGAAGCACGCCGACTCGTAGTGCTTGTTCAGGTAACTCTTGAGCGCGAAGGTCTTGTTGCAGCGTTTGCACTTGAAGTGCTTGAAGGCCGAGTGGGTCTGCATGTGAGCGCGCAGGTTCGACCGGTCGGCGAAGGCCTTGCCGCAGTGGGCGCACCCGAAGGGCTTCTCGCCCGTGTGCGAGCGCATGTGCCCCTGTAAAAGCCAGGGCCGGCTGAACGCTTTCCCACACACGTCGCACTTGTGCTTCAGGTCGTGGGTGAGCAGGTGCATGGCCATGGCCGGCATGGACACGTACACCTTCCCGCAGGTGGGGCACTTCTTCGCCATCTTGCTGTCCAGCGAGCGGTGCGTCTGCTTGTGCCGGCTCAGGTTGGAAGACGTGGCGTAGGTCTTGCCGCACTCGTTGCAGGTGTGCCTCTGGATGGTCCTGGGGCTGCCGAGGGCTTTCCGCCTCGAGCGGCCGTCGGTGATGAAGAAGGCGTCGACCGCGTAGCCCTCGCTCACCGCGGCGTCGCCGTTGATGTAGCCGTCGGTGATCTCTGACCCCGGGCTGTCGGGGGACTCGGAGTCCGGCGCCCCGTAGTCGCTGTGGAGACCATCGTAGAGGGGGTCGGGCGAGGGCACCTTGATCCCGCTGTCACTCTCACCATCATACACCCCCGGGGTGATGTAATCGCTGATGTAGCTGGCTGTACGGGGGGGGACAAAGTACAGTGTTAGGCTGCAAAGCATTGAAATGTGTAGCTAGCAACATGCTAAATGCGTGTGTGCATTGGACCCTGGCTGGGATGGAAAGAACTAGAAACACATTTTAACACTGCCAATCTTCAGATACAGCCACCTGCATGGGCAGTGATTGATTGATTGATTGATTGATTTAGACTAACAGCCTGTATTGACTGACAGAGGCGGTAAAGAACATAGGAAAATCAAGCTTCACACGAAATTGCAATATATTTACATTACAGGATTCAAACAGCAAAACGGTGTTAGTCCATTAGCGGTGTGCGTCACACTAGTTTAATGTGTGCGTAGCACTTGGGACAAACACCACCTCTCACACAACACAGAGGGCGTGCGGGATATAAATTGTTCCTGACAGCTGATTCATTCGACCACTAAACTGTTGCCAGCATGTTTTGTCTTATGCAGGGACGCCGTTAAGCTGTTCTCACCGCGTCCCACGGTCCACAACAAGGAAAGACGGGACAAGCAGTGCCGTTTGCAAGATGTCACTGACTTGGGATTTATTGGTACAGTAAGTGGCCCCCATTCCATATCGATAGATGGATGAATAGATAGATAGATAGATAGATAGATAGATAGATAGATAGATAGATAGATAGATAGATAGATAGATAGATAGATAGATAGATAGATAGATAGAGATATAGATATAATTTGGGAAAGCTATGTGGACTCAGGCATAGGAGAGGGGTTCGAATGACCTTTGACCTCGGGCCACCGAGAATACACGGTTACTGAGATCTCTTAGATCATATGTGGACAATACCCCCCCCCTTTTTTTCTCCCCAGTTGTATTTGGCCGATTACCCCACTCTTCTAAGCCTTCCCGGTCTCTGCTCCACCCCCTCTGCCGATCCGGGGAGGGCTGCAGACCACCACATGCCTCCTCCCAGACACGTGGAGTCGCCAGCCGCTTCTTTTCACCTGACAGTGAGGAGTTTCTCTGGGGGGGGGACGTAGCGTGTGGGAGGATCACGCTATTCCCCCCACCCCACCCCACCGAACAGGCCCCCAAACCGACCAGAGGAGGCGCTAGTGCAGCAACCCACATCCAGCTTCCCACCTGCAGACACGGCCAATTGTGTCTGTAGGGACGCCCGACCAAGCCAGAGGTAACACGGGGATTCAAACCAGCGATTGCCATGTTGGTAAGCAATGGAATAGACTGTTACACCACCCGGACGCCCGACAGTATCCTCTTATTAAAGGAATCGTGATGTTTCGTGAGGCCTCACGATCCTCCCCCGCTTTGTTGTTACACGAAGCAGCTGTCAGCTGGAAGACAACACCTGAGTACAGTGGCAGCCTTGGGAGAATCCTTTCATCCCACATCTGTCTTACATTATTACTACGGCGGCAGCCATGGCACCAGTCCCTGCCTCTGCGCCTAGCTTGCATTAGTGCTGCAAAGCTAAGCATGATGAAACCTCCCCGTCTAATGCTTAGACTCCATTAGCGCTGTACAAACCGCCGCAGCCTGTTTTACCTCAAGCCTGTGAAGAACCGAGTCAGCGTATTGTAGCATGGCACATCATCTGCCCCGTACACAACTGCACCCAGTGCTGAGGTGTAAAAGGAGCCCGCCGGATCGGATCACATATAGGGCTAGGACATGATCGATTGATGACTTATCTGACTTACAGACATTTGGAATGGTAAAATTAAGACTAATGAAGCCTGCTGGATACAGACCCAGCTGGGCAGTCCACTTTGCTGATGTAAATTGTCGTCACAAAGAAGTGGAAAGTGTGATTACTGTTCAGTGCAAAGCAGACACAAGGACGGAAATGTGCAGCGAGGCTGAATGGTATTACATGCTATGCGTTGCTGTCTCCTTGGTTGCAGTAATTTTTTTTTCCCT
The DNA here is from genome assembly GCF_029633865.1 of Lampris incognitus. NCBI lineage: Eukaryota > Metazoa > Chordata > Actinopteri > Lampriformes > Lampridae > Lampris > Lampris incognitus. The sequence continues at coordinate 55,125,689 of NC_079219.1, forward strand.
AGTTGGAGGGTGAAATGAGTGCAGGCCAACCCCCGGCCTTGAGCCTGCTGATTTAGCATGTGAAAATGAGCATCAGCACCGTGGACGGATCCTGTGAAGCACAGAACTGTGGCGCTTCAGCACAATAGCAGGGTTTAGCCTGACTGCTGTGGAGGCTTAGTCACCGCACTCGCCAGTGTGGTGTGCTGGGGATTTTTTTTATTTTTTTTTCTAAAACAGGGACTTACAGACTTACACAACAGCCCCCATGGTCAAAAATAAGGCTCCTGGAGTCCATTCAGAGGCAGTTTATAGCTGCATCCCAGCAGCCCAGATAATTGGGAGGGTCCGGCTTACTCACTCGCGATGCGAGTGGTCTTTATTTAAGCGTGCTACTTCTAGTAAAGACTACTGCTCCGGTAGCTTACATCATAACCAGGATCGAAGATGGCAAATAGATTTTTGTTTATTTGTTTATTTATTTATTTATTTATTTATTTATCTTTTGACGTTTTCCCGCGACCCTGAGAGCAGGATAAGCAGTTTGGATAATGGATGGATGGGTGTTTTCTCGCTTTTTCTGCCCAACTGTACTTGGCCAGTTACCCCACTCTTCCGCTGCTCCACCCCCTCTGGCGATCCGGGGAGGGCTGTAGACTACCACGTGCCTCCTCCGATACACGTGGAGTCGCCAGCCGCTTCTTTTCACCTGACAGTGAGGGGTTTCGCCAGGGGGACGTAGCGCGTGGGAGGATCGCGCCATTCCCCCCAGTTCCCCCTCCCCCACGAACAGGCGCCCCGACCGACCAGAGGAGGCGCTAGTGCAGCGACCAGGACACATACCCACATCCGGCTTCCCACCCGCAGACACGGCCAGTTGTGTCTGTAGGGACGTCCGACCAACCCGGACGTAACACGGGGATTCGAACCGCCGATCCCCGTGTTGGTAGGCAACGGAATGGACCGCCACGCCACCCGGATGCCCCCTGTTTTGATTTAGTTTAATCACAATCTAAAATGTGTGGGTTATGTGGGGCTCTACAAGTGTATGCCCCACTAACCTTTTCCTCCCCTGCATATCTGCATAAACAACGCAAAAGCAACACAAAAAGAGAAATCAGCAATATTTTCATATAAACGAGTCTGTCCTCCACCAAAAAACGACCCCATAGGTCGTTTGTATGAGCAGCTTATTACGACCTATAGTTACGTTTTAAGCTGCTTCCTCGCGGTCCTCCATAATTATAACGCGTTACTTTCCCTGTAACAATAAGTGATCTCCTTCCATAAGCTATCGCGAGAACGAATATTAATAAAAGCAAAGTGTAATGTCACATAGCGGTTATAATGTCCACGCTAGCTGACTTGCTAACTTGTGGCTAACGTTAAATGAGCTCTTATAACGTTATTCATAGGTAAACATACTGCCAATAGCAATCTTAGTTACTATACTAGACGGCGAAACAACACAAAAACGCACTGACGACATATTCTATTCTCAAATTGTTCTAAAAACCCACAATACATTGAGGCGGAAAGTATCTGTGGCATATCTCTTGCCGCCGGTAGGGGGCGCTACTTTAGGAAACGCTCCTCTGGTTCGTATTAGAGGACAAACGACCTATGTGGTCGTATGGGTTGTGGTCGTAAGCAGAAGTCTAAGTACGGTACACAGGCCGGCGTTTGGGAGCCTTTCTCCAGGAGGTGGTGTAGCATCAGGAGCCGGGAGCTTCCCCTTGTTTCTTGGTAACTTGTCATGATAGCCTCGTTATACCGTGTGTTGGTGTTGTGTTTGCATTACATGCTGAACACATCACTGGTTAAATGGGAACACTGACGTGTGCTGTATTCGGTTAAAGTTCGGTGTTGAACATCGTTGATGTGTCCCCTCACAGATGTTATGAGGTGTTACTCCGTGGGCCAACAGGAGGAAACGTACCGCGGAGGAGAGAGAGGAGCAGCTCTGGTTTTAAGCTTGACGAGTTCGGAATCGTAACAGAGGCGACATCCGCTTGGTTGCGCGGAGGCTCTGGCTCTGGTTTTGTGGTAGGCTGGACTTGGTGTAGGCTATAGCTCTTTAATAATCGAGGAAAATTCTTCTGTAGATTTGATAATCGATTGATTATGGGTCATTCAGTCTACCCCAAAAAACCAACGGTCCGGCGTCCGGGTGGCGCGGGGCGGTCTATTCCGTTGCCTACCAACACGGAGATCGCCGGTTCGAATCCCCGTGTTACCTCCGGCTTGGTCGGGCGTCCCTACAGACAGCGTGTAACACACCCGCCGGTCCAGCGTGTCAGTGTCACGGTTTGCCTCGCTCAGGCGTGAAAAGTACACGCGTGTACGAAGGTGCAGTGCCAGCAGGGGGCGATGATTAAGAGGTGAAAACAGGTTAGGGTTAGGGTTGGGTTAGGGGAGGAATTTTGGAAAATGCTGTATGCTTCTTTTCCTCCGTGGGGAATTGCTGGCATTGAGTTAATCATCGCCCCCTGCTGGCACTGCACCTTCATACACGCGTGTACTTTTCACGCCTGAGCCATCATTTGAAAGAAATGCGCTTTATGTTGTCATTGTACAGTTACAGTGAGTGTGTTCTCTGCATTTAACCCGTCCTGTTGTATAGGAGCAGTGGGCAGCTGCAGCGCCCCGGGGACCAACTCCAGTTCTTCTTTCCCATTGCCTTGCTCAGGGGCACAGGCAGGAGTATTTACCCTAACATGCATGTCTTTTTGATGGTGGGAGGAAACCGGCCCACCCGGAGGAAACCCACGCTGACACGGGGAGAACATGCAAACTCCACACAGAAAGGACCTGGGGCGGCATGGGGTTCGAAACCAGGACCTTCTTGATTGAGGCAAAAACACTGGACCAGCGTGCCACCTTGGTGATTGCAAGTTTTGGTGAAGTTCGTTGCCATAGTAGCACAAGGGCCGGCGTGCATAACGTTTCCCGTGTTCAGAATATGAAGGTCCACTTTTTGGGGCCAAAGACCCCCACCGCTGTTTTTCATTTAGTGGGCTGACTAGCTGACTACGGCCCTGGTAATTGAATCAAGAGTACAGTGAGCAGCAACCCTGACTGGAATTCAGTGCAATTCCTCTCGCCTCTCTATTATTCATCCGATCTCCGGCTGAATTTAAGGGGGGGGGGTGTATCTTCTGAGTCGTGTCCCATCTGAATACACACTCCCCCCCCTTCACAGAGAAACACGGGTGGCCCATAAATAATTTCATCCATCCAGTGAGTCGAGCCTGGTGCTGTTCATTGTAAAAGCTGGAGACTATAAAGCCTCGTTAGACCGGCAGCCACACGTGTTGTGGTGGTGGTGGTGGTGGGTGGGGGGGGGGGTGGGGGGCGCAGACACGCCAGACGCTTTCAGGCGGACGGCGTCGCGGTGCCGAGGAGGCGCATCTCGCGTCGAGCCCAACAAGGCTTGTTAACCCCGGTCTTGTTCGTTTACAAGGGAAGGGGGAAGCAGGCTGGACGACCTGCGGGGTGCCCGTGGTGATGCGCAGCGACGCTGAGGCGGAAGCTGTGCGGAAGCCTCATTTGCATGGCGCAGGCGTGCCCCTTTTCTCTTCTTTTTTTTCGTGCAAAAGCGTGACGCGTGCGCGTACACGTCTGGCGTGTGGAAGTTCATATCACCAGTAAAGAACCGGGCAGGACTCTTATGGAAACTGTCTTTTTATAGAACTGGAGGGAGCCAACCTTCATTAAAGGTGGAAAACAAGACAGTTCAGCAGTCATCACTGACTAATATAACTGATAGTCAGTCGTTGTGCCAAATGCAACACACCTCCACACATGCAACACACCCTGCATATATATATATATATATATATATATATATATATATATGTGTATGTATATATATATGTGTATGTATATATATATATATGCACGTAGGTTATACAGCCTAACTCACATTCAACAGTTATGCCAAGTCATCAGAGGGAGAGCCGTTTCAAACATGCCAGCGGAGCAAAAAAAAAAGACGGAGGAGGGGTGGGGGGCACGCTTGTTGAGCGAAATCAAAACCGGATCCATGTGTTTCCCCTTTAGTGATATTGCGTCGAGGGGATTGTGCATCAGACTAAAGTGTAAAGGAATCGATGTGCAGCTAGCAACAGATCCCGTGTAGCGAGGGGGATCGTCCGTGCAAGGAATCTGCCAACGTGGCAAAACGGGACGGACATGCCTGGGCACCGAACAAAGACCAAAATCAGCACGCGGAGCTATCCGACCACCGGTCCCTGTTTATGGGCTCACGCAGGACATCCTAGAGAACTGTTTATAGGTTCAGTTATGACATCATACAGAACTGTTTATAGGTTCAGAGATGACATCATACAGAACTGTTTATAGGTTGAGAGATGACATCCTAGAGAACTGTTTATAGGTTCAGATATGACATCATACAGAACTGTTTATAGGTTCAGTTATGACATCATACAGACCTGTTTATAGGTTCAGATATGACATACAGAACTGTTTATAGGTTCAGATATGACATCATAGAGAACTGTTTATAGGTTCAGAGATGACATCCTAGAGAACTGTTTATAGGTTCAGGTATGACATCATACAGAACTGTTTATAGGTTCAGTTATGACATCATACAGACCTGTTTATAGGTTCAGATATGACATCATACAGAACTGTTTATAGGTTCAGTTATGACATCATACAGAACTGTTTATAGGTTCAGAGATGACATCCTAGAGAACTGTTTACAGGTTCAGAGATGACATCCTAGAGAACTGTTTATAGGTTCAGAGATGACATCCTAGAGAACTGTTTATAGGTTCAGATATGACATCATACAGAACTGTTTATAGGTTCAGTTATGACATCATACAGAACTGTTTATAGGTTCAGATATGACATCCAGAAATGTTTATAGGTTGTTATGACATCATACAGACCTGTTTATAGGTTCAGAGATGACATCCTAGAGACTGTTTATAGGTTCAGGTATGACATCATACAGAACTGTTTATAGGTTCAGAGATGACATCATAGAGAACTGTTTATAGGTTCGGTAATGACATCATACAGAATTGTTTATAGGTTCAGATATGACATAGAGAACTGTTTATAGGTTCAGATAGGACATCATAGAGAACTGTTTATAGGTTGAGATATGACATCATAGAGAACTGTTTATAGGTTCAGATATGACATCATACAGAATTGTTTATAGGTTCAGATATGACATCATAGAGAACTGTTTATAGGTTCAGATATGACATCATACAGAACTGCTTATAGGTTCAGATATGACATCATAGATAACCGTTCATAGGTTCAGATATGACATCATAGAGAACTGTTTATAGGTTCGGTAATGACATCATACAGAATTGTTTATAGGTTCAGATATGACATAGAGAACTGTTTATAGGTTCAGATAGGACATCATAGAGAACTGTTTATAGGTTCAGATATGACATCATAGAGAACTGTTTATAGGTTCAGATATGACATCATACAGAATTGTTTATAGGTTCAGATATGACATCATAGAGAACTGTGTATAGGTTCAGATATGACATCATACAGAATTGTTTATAGGTTCAGATATGACCTCATAGAGAATTGTTTATAGGTTCAGATATGACATCATAGAGAATTGTTTATAGGTTCAGATATGACATCATAGAGAATTGTTTATAGGTTCAGATATGACATCATAGAGAACTGTTTATAGGTTCAGTTATGACATCATACAGAGCACTTTATAGGCTCAGATAGGACACATCACTAACTTGTGGTGTGGGAAGCAGACAGACGGACCCAAGTGGTGGTTTATAACCGTGTGTTTTGGGTTTGGACATGTGGGGCTTGTACAGTAGGGTTGACCCTGGCATGCATGTGCAGGATGCGTGTCAATAAGCTCGTGGGACGCTTTGCAGAAGGGGATCCCTGAGAAGCCCAAACGATGCTGTCGAGACCTCAGTGCACGCTCCTAAAAACTGTCGCGTGCAGTCTCGTAACACCGGATTAACCTAAAATCACAGGAATGCGGTGACGCCGAAGATTATACAGGATGACTAGCCATCACTGTAGAGACAATTAGCCCAAAACATGCCCTGGACACGGGACAGGGCTGTGGAAGATTTACGAAAGCCATTTTTACTTCCTCTTTTTTTATTGGCTCTGAACTCTTTCTGACAATGACCGCTCATAACCACCGTCTTATGTCGTTCCTCCACGAGCCTGCCTCGCGTGGGAACAGCTCTGGTCTATAATCCGGAGTCGATAACACCTCACACAACGTCGATGTGGTTTTCTCAAGTGACCTTTTCTTGCTGGTCTCTGTGTAACCGAAAGTCCACATCCAGGCAAGTCCCGGTCCCGCTGGGAACAAGAATATTTGGGTGACGGTGTATTTGAAGATGCGCGTGCGCGTGCGTGCGTTCAGGTTAGCGTGCTGTTCATTAAGATCGGCGGAGCCTCATCCTCAGCTGTTGCCTGACCTATCAATCAATCAAATCAATTAAATTTCTTCTGTCGAAGATATTCAGGGAATAAAAGCGCGTGCGCGTGCGCACGCTTAGAAGTGGGTGCGTGCGCGTGGAGGTCTCCCCCCGAGGGGGGGGGGGGTTTACTTCTCCGATGAACCACCGGTTCACCGTCACAGGATCAGGAACAACTGTTGAAGCCACGGATACTGCGACGCACCGACGCCTCGGAGTCGGGAAGCAGCCGCTGGAAAACCACTTGGTCTTAAACGGGTGGTTTGATGGACGGTAAGGCCACCGCTGCCTTCCGACCACCGTGCTGTCGCCACCTCGGGGCGCTGGGTGTTAATGGGACAGGGAGTCCCGCTCCCCTTTAGAAAGTTCGTGCAGGGGAACCGGGTGGAAAAACATGCAGACATGGCAGCCCGCCGCCGCCGCCTTCAAATCTAGATCGCCCACTTCTGACGCCTCCGCCTTTTAACTGCGCGCTATGACGCGTTTCGGGGACCTCTGTCCGTGTCAGTGTGGTGTTCTGGTCGGTGTCGGTGTGGTACTCTGGTCGGTGTCCGTGTCAGTGTGGTATTCTGGTCCGTGTCAGTGTGGTACTCTGGTCGGTGTCGGTGTCAGTGTGGTACTCTGGTCCGTGTCAGTGTGGTACTCTGGTCCGTGTCAGTGTGGTACTCTGGTCCGTGTCAGTGTGGTATTCTGGTCCGTGTCAGTGTGGTACTCTGGTCGGTGTCAGTGTGGTACTCTGGTCGGTGTCAGTGTGGTACTCTGGTCGGTGTCAGTGTGGTACTCTGGTCCGTGTCAGTGTGGTACTCTGGTCCGTGTCAGTGTGGTACTCTGGTCGGTGTCGGTGTCGGTGTGGTATTCTGGTCCGTGTCAGTGTGGTACTCTGGTCGGTGTCAGTGTGGTACTCTGGTCCGTGTCAGTGTGGTACTCTGGTCGGTGTCAGTGTGGTACTCTGGTCCGTGTCAGTGTGGTACTCTGGTCGGTGTCAGTGTGGTACTCTGGTCGGTGTCGGTGTCGGTGTCAGTGTGGTACTCTGGTCGGTGTCGGTGTCAGTGTGGTATTCTGGTCGGTGTCAGTGTGGTACTCTGGTCCGTGTCGGTGTCGGTGTGGTACTCTGGTCGGTGTCGGTGTCAGTGTGGTACTCTGGTCCGTGTCGGTGTCAGTGTGGTACTCTGGTCGGTGTCGGTGTCGGTGTGGTACTCTGGTCGGTGTCGGTGTGGTACTCTGGTCAGCTCACCTTTGTCGTGCAGCCGTAGGCTGAGGTCTGCCCTGGGCCGGTAAGCGTCCAAATCCGCTCCGTTGGAGAAATCATCCAGTTTTACCTTCTTCACCAGGAAAGACCTTGGCATGTTGCTACAAGTGTTACTGCCCCACAACACACACACACGCACACGCACACACACACGCACTCACACGCACTCACACGCACACCGACACAAACACACCCACACCCACACCGCCAAAGGCCACCAGTCTGGCCAGCGCGAAATTCGTCCGTTGCACACCGGATGAGGGAGGCGAGCCGGCGGGGGTCGTCTTCTTCCAGAAAGGCTCGGATCGGATTTCAGAGGTGAGAGGAGGAGGAGGAGGTGGAGGAGGAACAGGAGCGAGTGAGGATTAATCCGTTAAAATCAAACCGAGGGTTGTTTTTTTTTTTGTTTTTTTTAATCGATGCAAATCCGCCGTTTTCTTGCTCGGCGCCGCTCCTCCGTCTCTGCGGCGTCGGAGGTGCAACTTCAGCACCGGACAGCTCCGCGGCTCCCCGGCGGCTCCGCGCCGGCCAGACAAACGCCACACCGGGGCGGGCTCGTGCGGCGGAAGGGGAAGGGGAAGCGGAAGCTTTTTGCGTCTTTATCCGCGCGTGCCAGAGGAGGAGGAGGAGGAGGAGGAGGAGGAGGGAGGGATGCGGAGAAAGAAAGAACGGAAGAGGAGAAAGAAAGAGGGGAGCCGAGATGAGTGATGAAGGACGGGCGGCGGGGGAGCTCCTCATTAGAAAAGACGGGCACCTGTCCCTCGCTAACTAACGGCGGCGCATGAGGAGTCGGTCCAGATGGTCGCCAGTTTTTACTGTTGACACCGATGGAAAACACGGCGAGGTTTCCCCGTGGCCGAATCTCTCAGCGGCATCTCTGTGTCCCCCGCTCTCTCTCCCTCCCTCCCTCTCTCTCTCTCTCTCTCTCCCTCTCTCTCTCTATGTCTCTCTCTCTCTCTCTCTCTCTGGTGCTGTAGCCTCTGCCGTGCCGATCCCGTGAGTGTGGCGTCTCACGATCAGCTGTTGGCATTTATACGGCGCAGTGAGAGAGAGCGAGCGAGAGAGAGAGAGAGAGCGCGAGGGGGGGTGGGGTGGTGGTGGAGGGATGGAGGGGTGGAGGATGGATAGACACAGGGATAGAAGGAGTGCTTAATTTAATCCATCCCACATCCCCGGGGAGCGGCGACTGGCCCGAATGATTTATTGAAGCTGTTACCCCACCCCACCCACCCACCCACCCCCACCCCACCCATCCTCCTTCTCTGTCTTTCATCCACCCCTCCACTCCACCCCCACCGCCACCCTACTCTTTTGCTCCTTTTTTTTTTTTTTTGAGTAAGGCGAGGCGCCATGTTTTGGGGAGATAAGAATGGAAATTATTGTTATGGTTTTTTCGAGTACTCATCGATTTGATTCAGCCATCGCAGCATGTAAGATGAATTTTAAATAATGGCCCGTTCGGGTCGGTGGGGTGAGGGGGTGGGGGGTGGGTGGGGTGGGTGGTGCAGAGTGCTCCTTGGTCGGGTCTCTCGTCGTTTAACCGCCTGGCTAAGCATATTCCGTTTTTTGCTTTTCGTATGAGGACATGCATTTTAAGGGGAATATTAGCTACGCTAAGAGCCTCGTAATTACCATTAATATGGCCCCCAAGGCGAATGGGTGTGCACCGAGTGGAGTGTTTTACAGTGACTGGCGGCTAATAAGGACGTGGAGGGGGATCTCGCGGCTCCAAAGGGCATCCCGGGTTCACCAGGCTCTAGTCTCTTATTTACAGATTTTTAACAAAACTACTATAAAATGTGATTGCGTAACACCTTGACTGGATGTGGCACCGCAGTGTTATTACGCCGGTTCGTGTTGTTTTTGTTACTTACCGCGTCCCCTTGAGTTTATACTTCACTTACGAACAGGCCTGCTTGTCTGGAGACTGCAGTTGGTCTCTGTCTCTCTCTCGCTATCCCTCGCTCCCGCTCTCTCTCCCTCACTCTTTCTCCCTCTCTCTTCCCTGCATGCTGGGAGGTCGGGTGTGTGAGCGTGAGTGAGGGTGGTGGATGCGAGATTGGCGCGGAGTTTGAATTGTTAGCCGTCCTTTATTTTCCGGATGTTCCCCTGTGTTCTTCGTCTGTCCCATGTGCACGATCAGGTAAGCTTTCTGAAGACTTTTTACCGAGTGTTGGCCAGGAATGGCGTCCTCCAAGAAGCCACCTCCGTCTATCTGGCAGGGAGTAAGGATAGTCCCGCCGCGTGGTAACGTCACCGTGGAAGAGGCTCTGTTGGCCGTCGGTGAGCAGGTAGAACATGGGGAGATATCTTTCGCAACAAGGATGTGTTCTTGAAAGAGGAGCCTCATGTTTATCTTCTGATAGGGAGTGGTGTGTTTATCAGGGACACGTTTGTGCGGGTCTCCCTGCTGTCAGTCCCATCCACGCAGATCTCCATATCCGGTGTTGTGCCTTGTATACCCAATGTGATGTTCCAGAACGAGCTCCATAGGGTTGATCATTTTGCCAGTGGATTCGAAACAGTGAGTTCGGGATATAAAGATCCCAAACTGAAGCACGTGCAGTCTCGGAGGCGACAGGTGTTGGCGTTCCTGGACTCGCCTACACAAACGCCGGAGGTGTCATTCAGAGTAAAGCACGGTGATGGCTCTTACATGGTGTATGCCAGCTCAGGACAGTTGAAACGCTTTCCGTGTTCGCATAAACAGCGAGAGGCGGCTCGCTCCGCTCATGCTGAGGCGGCAGATAGTGGACCTGTGGCCGGGAGTGTGGCGGTGGAATACGGTGTTGCAGACGCGGCAGCCGGTGCCACTGGTTCACATTCCAAGAATAATGACGTAGATAGGGAGAAACAGCCAGCCTGAGAAGCAACAGGCTTCTGTGACTGGAGAGAGTCTGAGCAGTTCCCAGTCTGGATGCACTGAAGTACACTCACGGTCAGCAGAAAATGTTGAGGAAGCAGCTTCCATAAGTTCTGCAGGCCGGGATCCCACTGTGATCACCGACGAAGGACAGGGTGTGTTCAACAGCCAGGTATCATGTGAAGGAGAAGACATGGAGTCAGGACTCTTGAGTCAGATATGGTGTCTGTTGGTGAAACTAGGAACACAAATCTCTGTTCTTTAGAGGAAATAAAAATGTTCTAGATGAAACGTTTGGTAAGTCTCTTGAAGCGAGGGATTATTTCAGCGACACTGACCTGTTCATCGTCAGATTTGTTGGCGTACTACAGAAACAGGTCGGTTTTGACTGCCTGGGTGAGGAAAAAAAATGCTTTCACCTAAAAAAAGAACATCACAACTCTGAGAAAAGTAACAAAACTGTTAGAAAACTAAAAAGTAACATGGTCGTGCACCACACAGTGTTTTCTTCTTACTGTTCTCCGCTTGTCTCATCCTGCCTGTTTCTCTTCTCTGACCTCTCTATGCAGAGCCTCAAAATAGGGTCTTTGAATATTAATGGTGGGAGAGACGGACACAAAAGGACATTAATCTCTGAAATCTCTACTCAAAAAAAAGGGTCGATGCATTATTTTTACAGGAGCTACCTACCAATCCAACAGATGAGATAGACGGGGCTTTGTGGCGGGAGGGTTCGTATGCCCTTAGCCATGAAACCAACCTTAGCGCAGAGGGTAGCTGTTGTGTTTGGTGCAACAACAAATGCAACTGTTTTAGCCTCTACTGAAGTGGAACACAAAGATTAGATTATTTTTTTTTACCCTGCTAAAAACGAGCTGAGGAATAACCATCAGGATCAATTTATCGTTGGTGAGGATTTCAACTACGCTTAACTGTGGACAGGACAAGTGAGGTGCCCCATCCACAGTCATCTCAGATCCTTAACAGCACCATTACACACTTAGATCTGTTAGACATCTGTTAAACATCCACGATCCAGACAATACACGTGGGTGAAGGTTAGCAATAACTGGATGAGTGCAGCCAGACTAGACAGGATCTACATTCCCCTAAGTCTTAGCTCCGGATTAGTTCTGTGAGGAGCTCCTGGAAGGGCTTCCTCAGCTCAGCCTAGAAGAGAAAGCTGCTCTGGACTGTGAGCTGACTCTGGAGGAGTTGGCAGTTGCTGTCAACCAGATGGCATCGGGACGGGTACCAGGGATTGATGGTCTCTCCACTTACTTTTATAAGCAGTTCTGTAATACCCTCAGACCTGATTTACATGATGTTTTGTTGGGAGTATTTCAGAACAGGCTGTCTTTCCTCCCCGTCAGCGAGCAGTACTTTCCCTGCTGCCCAAAAAAGGGGACCTGGCATTAAGAACTGGAGGCCAGTTGCCCTCCTTTGTACAGACTATAAGGTTTTTTCCAGAGCCTTATCAAACAGACTTAAGGACATCCTAGAAATAATTGTATATACAGATCAAACCTTGAGTACTTGTGTATCTGACGGAACAATCATGGACAATGTTTTCCTTATGCGAGATGTTGTTAATGTGTGTAATTTTTACAGTGTTGGTTTTGGTATTGTCTCCTTGGACCAGGACCAGGAGAAAGCTTTTGACAGGGTAGATCACTCTTATTTGTTTTCTGCACTTGGGACTTTTGGTACTGGTGATGGGTTTCTGGCTTGGGTTGATTTATTTATTGTATAGTGGTGCTCAATGTATGGTGAAGATGGGGGCAGGGCTGAGTGGGCCAATCCCGGTACGGTGAGAAATAATATAGGGTAGTCCTATTTCAGGGCAGCTATATAGCTTAGATATTGAGTCCTTGCTGTGTGGGTTGAGAAGTTGGATCAGTAGTCTATCACTGCCTGGGTTCCTCAATTTAGATCATCTTTCTGTGTCTGCTTATGCTGACGATGTTAATATTTTCACCTCCAGCCAGGAGGATGTTCAGTGTTTGCAGGATACCCTTTGTACGAAAAGGCCTCGTCTGCACGGGTGAACTGGTCAGACTGAAGCTTTGTTGGTAGGACAGTGGAGGGATCAGGCAGCGCCCAGTCTGCCTGGAGGACCTGAGTTGGGGAAGGAGGGGCTGAACGTGCTGGGAGTATTTCTGGGCACTGGGGGCTTTCAAGCAAAGAACTGTGAGGGAGTTAAGGAGAAAGTGTGCGATCAGTTGTCTAAATGGAAATGGTTGCTACCCCAGATGTCATATAGGGGGAGCGTTCTGGTTGCCAATAACTTGGTCGCCTCGACTCTTTGGCACAGACTCAATGCTTTGATGCCACCAAGAGGCATGATAGAGGACATTAAGAGAGCCATCCTGGACTTTTTTTGGTCTGGCTAGCACTGGGTCTGGGCAGGAGCCCTCCTACTTCCCTATGGCTGAAGGGGGACAGGGGCAGATCAACATACATCCAGTCCAAAATTACCTCATTTAGACTTCAGATTGCACAATGACTGTTGTAAAATTGTGGCCCAAGCTGGCTAGATACAGCCCGATTGCTGCTGAGGAGAGCAGCTCTGTACTGCAGACATGGACGATTTTTAAGATCGCACATGCCGCAAATGAGACTCCGGGCATGTGGTTGTTTGAGGAACTTTTTAACAACCTGATAAAGACTCAAACACTGCAGTCTGCTAGCCTGCGAGCCAATCTAAGACAAGCTGGCTGCGCCAAACTGAGCCATCTGATGAAGATGACGGCAACATCTGTGGACGCCCTGAGAGAGCAAAGCATCATCACCTCTATCAGGCTGACCAACAAAGTGGTGGAAGAAGTCTGTGCCGCCCTGCCACAATCCCTGAGAACATTTGCAGAAAACCATACTCTGTGACCAGTGTAATGAAGAGTGTGAGTATAGTTTTACCTCTCTATCTATCAGCCCCGCTGTGGGGGGGGGGGGGTGGCAGGAAGGAGGAGGTCAGTTGCTGTATTTCACAACAACTCCGCACCTGGATAAGCTTCAGGATGCTGGGAAAAAAGCGGTCTACCTAATATGCGTTAAGATTCTGAACTTGTGCTCTCTGGCGGGGATGAAGGAGTCCAGGTGGACTGAGTTTTTTTTTGGTCCAGACGTTTTAACTGAAAGGCAGCTGGCAGTCCCTGTACAAGGTGCCCATTGATAAGTGGACAGCAGACCTCCAGTGGAGGGTGGTAGATGGGGCAATAGCTACAAACAGATAGCACCTGAATTCAGAGGAGGGGGCGGAGTGTATTTTCTGTTCTCAGACTGAGAACCTGGTACATTTATTTGTTCGGTGTCAGCACTGTTTGAACTTTTAAAAAGGTGGTTTCAGGATCTTGTGGAGGTTTTTTTTCTTTTGGTATATTTTTGGTCTGAAATATTGTGCTAAAAAGACGACTGTACACACATTGGTGAACTTTTTATCTGGTTCTGCCAAGTTGGCCATCTGGCTGACAAGCAGGGATCGGACTCAAGAGTGCAGAGTGCTGGCAGTGTGGAGTCAGTACAGGTTCTGGAGGGACTTGTGAAGGCCCAACTGAGGGTGGAACATGCTTATTATAATATAATGGACAATACGGGGGACTTCAGTCACATTTGGGCTGTTGGGGGGGGGGGCGTTATGCTCTGAGGGAGGACGGCGAGCCGATTTTAAACTTCTGATCAGAGAAACATTGTTTTTGTTATCGGTTGATAAGTTCTGTTGTATTTTAGGAATGCCTCTTTTTGCCCTCAAGTAATGATGTGACAGTGATCTGGTTTTTGTTTGCAATGGTTCGATAAAGGGACTCTCTCTCTCTCTCTCTCTCTCTCTCTCTCTCTCTCTCTCTCTCTCTCTCTCTCTGAATTGACCTGGGGTTCTGTGATGGAAGATGAACTCTTGGATGTGATAAGGAGTGACTTTGTTAATATTGTCAAAAGATGTCATTTTTATTTTGTTTTTCTGTTCAGTAAAGACCCTGTGATGGACTGGCGGCCTGTCCAGTGGGTCTCCCCGCCTGCCGCCCAACGACTGCTGGGATAGGCTCCAGCATCCCGGCAACCCTGAGAGCAGGATAAGCGGTTTGGATAATGGACGGAGGCTCAATAAAGAGCTGTTTCAATTTCAAATTCTCTGTCTCTCTCTACCTCACTTGCTCAGCATGCCAGGTGTTATGCTCTCGTTTAAAAAAAAAAAGAAGGTGAAACTGCACTTCTGAAATTCATCCCAGTAGAAATTAGTTTGCTGGAGCTGATATATGATAATTTATGAGCCGGAGTTTATATAAAACGCTTTTATTTGGAGGCCATTAAGTTAAACCAACAACACATTCATCGGGGTGTTCCAATCATTTACACATGAACAATTATTGTTGAAATGATGCACCGACTGTCATGGACCATTATAATGGATACAAACCCTATGGCAAGAACGGCATCCCCTCAACTGGGGAAGCATGGGAATGATTTTGCGAGCCAGCCGTGTTCATTCAAAATCTTATTAACGTAATATGACCATGATGGTGCCCAGAGTCATATTTACAGTTTGGATCCCCACGTGACAAACGTGTCGCAATATGTTAGTAAACATGTAAAGGTAGTATTGTCATAGACAATGTCAGGGTTTGGAAATGGTGGGAACATTAACAACTAAACACGGGGGCGGGGGGGGGGCAGTTGGTTTCACTATTGTCATATCCAGACAGAAGCAGTTTGGTACAGCTTGTTTTGTCAGAGGTATGTTCCACTCACTCCATTATCCAAGCCGCTTATAGGGTCGCGGGATGCTGGAGCCTATCCCGGCAGTCATTGGGCGGCAGGCGGGGAGACACCCCGGACAGGCCGCCAGACCGTCACAGGGCCGACACATTCACACCTAGGGACAATTTAGTACGGCCGATTCACCTGACCTACATGTCTTTGGACTGTGGGAGGAAACCGGAGCACCCGGAGGAAACCCACGCAGACACGGGGAGAACATGCAAACGCCACGCACAGGACGACCCGGGATGACCCCCAAGGCTGGACGACCCCGGGGTTTGAACCCAGGACCTTCTTGCTGTGAGGCGACCGCGCTAACCACCGCACCACCGTGCCTATGTGTTCCTTTATATCTGAGGCACAGTAGTATTTGTCGTGACGCTGCTTTTTGGATGGATGCCACTTGAAAAAGTCAGTTTTTGATTGGGATGAACTCATGTTTGGTCGTCTGTTACATACAACACCCACAAACATTAATACAAGTTACCTATTTGGAATAGTGAGTGTCGCTGCCAGAACAGCAATTACAAAGAAATGGCTTAAACCAGACGCCCCATCTAGAGAGGACTGGTATGACATAATTTATGACATTTTTGTGATGGAAAGAATCACCTTCTCCGTGAGGCTTGAGCAAACTAAATTTGAGGAAAGTTGGGGGACCAAAACGTCCTTCTATTGTTTAAATTTGTTTACGCAAGTTTGGTTTTTGTACTTTTTCTTTTTTCTTTTATCTCAAATGGAAAAACACCCCATCCTCTATTTTCGTGTTCTATAATTTTTCTGTAAAAAAAACAACCCCAGAAAAGATGGATCACTTTATAAAGTATCTAACTAAAGACGATTATGTAAAAAATTCTGTTAATATGTGATTCCCAATAAAAAAATTGGAAAGTTTTTCTATCTTGTTCAGATTTCCCCCATTCCAAAAAAAAAAAGAAGAATCGAATGAAAAGGGGTATGTTTGCTCCGCTTTCACAACACGTCTGAGGTTGGTGCTAAGAGCGGCTGATGATGAATCGGAGAAGATAAAGAGGACTGAGAGTTTGCCTGCGTGGTTAACAACCGTAATGATGATGAAAAGAGGAATAAAGATGAGGACCCCCAACTGGCTGAGGCATCTGGAGCGGTTTAAGCAGACACGTCGTGGAGGCTGTGCAGTATGTGTACATGTGAGCTACAGAGCTATGCAGAGCACTGCTCACAGGCCGTGTACGCTGGCTGTGTGAGCAAGGTGTGTGATAGTGAATTGTGACTCTAAAAGCATTTTGTGTAATTTTAGAAGACCGTCGTTATGTTGTTTGTGTGTGTGTGTGTGCGCATGCGTGCGTGCAGATCCCAGTCCATCTGTTGTCCTTAATCAGGAAAGAGCACAGGAGTTCCATCACCTGGAGATAAGCTCTGGGAGGTCCAATTAAACATTAACACACATATGCACACACACACACACATGCACACACAGCTGGCTTTAAAACAAACACATACAACCATGCATCTGACAGCCTACGAAAATAACACCATTATTATATTTCAACATTCGATACCATGCACACACACACACCTACTTGCTGGCTGGGAGTATATGCCAACACCAGTACACAAATGCTTGTTAGCAGCTAGCACTCCACGCATACGATGGTCCCTAAAACACATGTAAACACACACACACACACACACGTGTAGAGGTTCAACCTTCCGTGAAGTGTTTCACACATAATGACCATGACGTCACAAACCCAGGGCCGGGTCACCAGGAGCGGCAGCACCGCGTTGACCCGGTCCACAGATCACGGGCGTCATTCTCCTCCTGGCGTCAAGTCACACACGAGAAAACCGCTGGCCTGGATGTGGTTGGTACGTCTAAGCTAAGGGATGAGAACGTTCTCTAAGTCACGTCTAAACCTTTTAAAACTCACTGTAAATGTTATATATAAAGGTTGGAGTGATAAGGGCCCCCATCAGTCGTGTTTCGGCGTGTTTTTTTTATAGTAATAGCTTCGCTGTACATGTAAAACGGAACTCGTAGCACGCTAGCATGCTAACTTCCGCTCGGTTTGGCCGCCATTTTGTTTGTAACAACTTTATTTAAATCTAGTTCAAAATATTACAAAGAGAAAATAGATATGTTAATAAAAAAACAATTATAAACAATACAGCAGGGGACAGAAAATACATATGTTCAAGGCATTGCATATTTTCAAAGCCTTAATTGCGTTTTTGTTTTTTACATTTCGCAGAGATTCAAAATAATAGTTAAGTTTCATCTTAAGCTGAACAATATGTGGTCTTTCACTCGACCATCTGCTTCTGTGAATGTAAAACTCACCATATAAAATATTTAACAAAAAACATTCTCTGTCCTTGTTTTTCTTTTCATAAGAAAATAAAATAACCTTTTTATGCAAATGAGCTTTACTACAACCCATTCTTTCAAACATATGTCCAACCTCGAGCCAAAAAAGTTTCACACATACACGTTCATAAAATAAGTGTGAAATTGTTTCACAATCCGCGATAACGACTTCCGGCCTCAGAAGCGGGTGTGGAGATTTGGACCAATGGGATCGGTTCTTACACGCGAAAGAATCGGCACGGCAATTGGTCACTTACAGGCTGCCTACCGGATGTACATTAAAGCTCACACGGTAAGTTAACGCGAGGAGAGACGTTTAATTTCCCCAAAATGTGGGTGGCAGGGCTTGTTGTTAAATATATCGGCAGAACCCCGCGGTGTTTGCGTTGGTTTATGTTCTAAAACCGGAAGAAGAAAGAGTTTATGGGCTAACCGTGTGATTTCGAGACGTGTTTCGCTGTGCGACGGAAGTGAATGGAGGGAGGAACAATAGGTTGTGGGGTCCACGGAGCAACCGTTGAAGATAGGTCATGATTATTTGGACCCACATCATGGCCAGGTAACTACACAACCTGAAACTCTGCCAAACGTTATGACACTTTATGCAGGTACAGAGAATGAGTGAATGAATGATACCCTGCCATTCAACGTCTATGCAGAAGAGGAGACAGGCATGGAGTCAAATCTGGAAGGTTCTTATTGCTGTTAGCATTGATGGAGCAAACTGCCCCCCCCCCTATATTTCAGGGTAACAATCAGTCGGAGGTCAATGGTTTCCTGTTTTTCATGGTTCCCAAGGTTCTAAAAAGTTGTATTCTTTTATTTATGTCCTTTTTGTTTGATGGTTCTGTATTGGGCCCTGTGATGGCCTGGCGGCCTGTCCAGGGTGTCTCCCCGCCTGCCGCCCAGTGACTGCTGGGATAGGCTCCAGCATCGCCACCACCCTGAGGGCAGGATAAGCGGTTTGGATAATGGATGGGTTCTGTCTTGATCTGTTGCAGGGCCCCAAACACACAACTACACTGATAGCGCCGCATTATGTAATAACGCCGCATTATGTAATAATGTAATAAATTTTCACATCATTATGTAATAACGCCACGTTTTTTTCAAATCAAGACATACATTTTGGTGGTTTATTACATAATGCACCAAATTATTACATTTTCTTCATAAAAAAGGGTAACATCCGCATTTTGTAATAACCGGTGCAATATGTAAAAACGTATTACAAAATGCGGATGTTACACTTTTTTATGAAGAAAATGCAATAATTTGGTGCATTATGTAATAAACCACCAAAATGTATGTCTTGATTTAAAAAAAAAACGTGGCGTTATTACATAATGGTGTGAAAATTTATTACATTATTACATAATGCGGCGTTATTACATAATGCGGCGCTACATACCTTTACAGATTGGCCAATCTTTAACTTTAACTTTACATGTGCATATACTGTGTCTTTGGATCATGGGAGGAAACCCACGCGGACATGGAAAGGAGATTTGGACCCCATCGGGAAGGCCGAGGATGAAGACGGAGAACCCACCTGCTGGGAAGCAACAGGGCCAACCACAGACTAAGGTATTGGCTTCCCCCATTTTACATTTATTTCATGGGTCTCGGTGAGTGGACTGACGAGGACGTCATCTGTTTCTCGCGTGCGGACATTTCCGTTATGTAAAATAGAACCAGTCAACACACCTCAGCTTAAAGAGGACGACACCAACTCTAAAAGCACATCTATACAAATGGCTTCATACAGTTCTGTCAGTGCATCACATTCCAGTAATGAAGTATAACGGAGATTTAAATGTTTCTGTTGGCTGTACATTTTGCTCCACTGTTGTATTGTTGGACACATACTGTAGTTAACATCTTCATTATCAGAAAGAGCTGTTGATTCACCTGCATTTCTTTGTGTCCTCCTGTAATGGGCCTTAGACCAGAGAGGTAAAGGGAACAGTGATATAGTCTCTCTCGCTCGCTCTCTCGCTGTCTCCGTTTTTCTCTATGTCTCTTTTCTTACTTTGTCTTTCTAAAACTCGAGCCTGCTGAGCTCCACGGGAGGACTGAAAGCCGGCAGTAATTTTAGACCAAGTATCTGGTGCAGAGAAAGACCAGACAGTCCTGCAGAGCGTGGTCTGAATTGGAGCCTGCTGCGAAGACACAGAGAACTGATACGCATGTAATCAACTATTCCTAAACTGGTCATAGTGGCATTCAATTTCTGACCTCCCATTTACTTTCAGCAAGCTCATAATTTAGTTGCAAAGGCAAGTAAAAAAAG
The DNA here is from genome assembly GCF_029633865.1 of Lampris incognitus. NCBI lineage: Eukaryota > Metazoa > Chordata > Actinopteri > Lampriformes > Lampridae > Lampris > Lampris incognitus. Next base: position 55,145,654 of record NC_079219.1, read on the forward strand.
ATACGATTATTCTCTCTCTCTCTCTCTCTCTCGCTCTCTCTCTTGCTCTCTCATTGTCTCATTATTTAACAAAATTGAAATTGCAAGTTGTCCTTGATTGTCCGCGAGAAAACGTTGCATCGTGCCGTAATGACATTGACTTGACTTCAGGCTTGTTTCACGACTACTTGGTTCCTTCCTGTTCGCGCTGATTTGGTCCAAATTACCAATCCAAAATCTGTCCAAGCCCATACCGGTGTCTTATCAACACCTTAACATTACACACCAGCCTGCGGTATATCCAACATGTCGCGGACGGCGGAGTAAGTCAGTAATATAATGAATATTGTCGAACACACAAATAAAATTATCATTCACTTTTCCTGTAACGTTTTATTTATACAAGATTTATTATATGATACATAAACAAGAGGGAGGGAGAAGATGGGACAGAGAGATGAAGATGGGAAGTGTGTGTGTGTGTGTGTGTGTGTGTGTGTGTGTGTGTGTGTGTGTGGTGTGTGTGTGTGTCAGCTGTGCTGAGGTAAGCAGTGATAGATGTCCTGGTTTGTTTAATTGATGTCATCTAGAAGGCTGAACACATGTGTTGTACACCCAACCCGGAGCTGTTGCCCAGCTGGTGTGTGTGCGCGCGCGTGTGTGTGTGTGTGTGTGTGTTACTCTCGAGTAACTGGGAAGGCATCTGCCTGCTTTGCCGTGCTGCCTCACTCATAATATAAAACACACGCACGCACACACCAGTTAGCAGATGGAGGTTATCAGGAAGAGGGGGTTGTCTGTCTGTCCATGTGGACATGCAGAGGGAGAGAACTCGCTCAGCTGAATGAATGGACTTGCCATTGCCATGTCTGCATGTCTCTGCGTTGACGGAGATTAAAAAACTCTATAGCCGGGGTATCTGGGTAGCGTAGTCTATTCCGTTGCCTACCAACACAGGGCTCGCCGGTTCGAATCGCCGCCGTGTTTCCTCCGGCTTGGTCGGGCGCCCCTACAGGCACAATTGGCCGTGTCTGCGGGTGGGATGTGTCCTGGTCCTTGCAGTAGCGCCTCCTCTGGCCGGTCGGGGTATCTGTTCAGGGGGGAGGGGAATAGCGTGATCCTCCCACGCGCTACCTCCCCCTGGTGAAACCCCTCACTGTGAGGTGAAAAGAAGCGGCTGTTGACTCCACATGTATCGGAGGAGGCATGTGGTAGTCTGCAGCCCTCCCCGGATCGGCAGAGGGGGGCAGCGATCGGGACGGCTCGGAAGAGTGGGGTAATCGGCCAAGTACACCTGGGGAGAAAAAGTGGGGGAAAAAATCAACAACAAAAAAACTCCATAGCCTGCATCTATCCGCAGCGACACATTTGATGTCAGAGGACTGCTGTCTCCTTGTAGCTCTTCTTCTTCCTCCTCCCCCTCCTTCCGTCCCTCTTCTTCTGTTATGACCATCATATTAATTCCTGCTGTTCAGGTGTTTTGATTTTCCATAGAGAGCTGGAGGTAAAAATGAATGAACGAGTCAGAGAGAGCGAGAACGAGCCGAAACGGCAAACGAGTAAGAGCGAGATAGGAAACGGTGGGGGGTGGGTGGGGGGGGAGTGTGAAATGAGGACAGTCGACACTTTGAACCAGGTTGAGAGCTGTTAACAGTACATCACAGGTACACGCCGTTTGCCCCGGCACGTTGACGTGGCCAAGATTGCAAGTAAAACTTCCTCTCTTCATCTCTCCATTGCTCCTCCCAGGTGAAAGTGTACATGTGAGAGTGTGAGTCATTCATTTTTGTTGTTGTTGTTGTTTGTTGTTGATGACGTTTCATTCAGCAGCATCGTAAGCGAGAGCTTGCCTCTTAGCCTGTCTGCCCCCCCCACCCCCCCCCCACCCCATCTCGCTGCATGTCCCTCCATCTTTCTTTCCCTCCGTCTCTTCTGAAGGTGAGCCCCCGTTCTGCTCTGTCCTGAAGCTGCTCTGTCGCAGTAACACTAAATATTGCTGAGCAGCTTTTCTCATCAGGCACCCGCATGCACACACACACACACACACACACACACACACACACACACACACACACACACACACACACACACACACACAGACGTGTAGAAGTGCTGGGTTAGGGGAGAAATGTGGCCTGTTTCTTGCAGTTTTTGATGACTCCTGCTGTCCTGGTGAAACAGAATGCAGTGTGCAGGATAGCACAGGATGGCGTCCCAAAACACAGGAGAGGGGCCGGAAAAGGGGATGAGGAAAGGAGAATCGGGAGGGGAAAAAGAGGAGAGAAAAGGAGGCCATGCGGAGGTGAGAGGGAAGGAGAAGAGAATACGAGGGGAGAGAGAAAGAGAGGAAAATGGAGTAATAGCAGGGAACGAGGGAGGGGAGGGAAATAAAGTTGAGACTGTTAGAAGCCTTGGGACTACACATGGTGGTCTGAAAACCGCTCTAGGAGAAGCCGGTTCACTTACCGGACCAGACCTCTTATCTTTTACTACCTGAGTCACCCATCCCTCCGTTATCCAAGCCGCTTATCCTGAGTAGGGTCGTTAAGATGCTGGAGCCTATCCCAGCAGTCATTGGGCAGCAGGCGGGGGGGGGGGGGCACCCTGGACAGGCCGCCAGTCCATCACATTCACGCCTAGGGACAACTTAGTACGGCCAAGTCACCTGACCTACATGTCTTTGGACCGTGGGAGGAAGCCGGAGCACCCGGAGGAAACCCACGCCGACACGGGGAGAACATGCAAACTCCACACAGACAACAACCTGGAATGACCCCCACGACCGGGCAACCCCGGGGTTCGAACTCAGGACCTTCTTGCTGTGTGGCAACCGCGCTAACCGCTACGCCACCCACCGTGCCGCCAACCTAGGTCACCTAGATCTCAAACTCAGACACGCGTAATCATTTGCATTTCATATTTAGCAACGCCGGCAAATTGCAAACAGCGTGAGGTGCTAAAGTTCCCTCCAGAGGACGCCATTTTCACCGAAAAAGCTCTTTTTCCCGCCTTGCTGGTGTCTGCATGCACGGCTGTTCATGTTTGCAGGTGGTCTGTGTAAAATAACTAACTGCGGCTGTGTGAATCTGAATGTGTGATATAAGGCGTGTCGGCTGAGCGGCTGTGATGACAGCGTGACCTCACGAGGTGTCACGTCGCCAGCGCCGCCATCTTTAAGCCTTTCAATTTGTCCTGTTTCTACACGGGTAGAGGTTGTCTGTGGTGCTGCTGCTTTTAGACAGGATAAGATTCGTTTATTTGACTAAAAGGTTGAAAAGGGGGGGGGGGGGGTGTAGGGTTAGAATCTGGCTTTACGGGGCGTCCGGGTAGCGTAGCGGTCTATTCCGCTGCCTACCGACATGGGGATCCCGGTTCGAATCCCCGTGTTGCCTCCGGCTTGGTCGGGGTCCCTACAGACACAATTGGCCATGTCTGCGGTTGGGAAGACGGATGTGAGTATGTGTCCTGGTCACTGAACTAGCGCCTCCTCTGGTCGGTCGAGGCGCCTCTTTGCAGGGGAGGGGGAACTGAGGGGGAATAGTGTGATCCTCCCACGCGCTACGTCCCCCTGGTGAAACTCCTCACTGTCAGGTGAAAAGAAGCGGCTGGCGACTCCACATGTATCGGCGGAGGCGTGTGGTAGTCTGCAGCCCTCCCCGGATCGGCAGAGGGGGCGGAGCAGCGACCGGGACGGCTCGGAAGAGTGGGGTAATCGGACAGATACAATTGGGGGAGAGAAAAAAAGGGGGGGGGAGTCCCAAAAAAATCTGGTTTTACTCAATTTTATGATATGTAATTGTAAAATATTAGAGGGGGTGAAGGATGGAACACAACAGAATGTGGTTCAACTTTTTTTCAGTCTGGATTGCAAATGACGAACACCTCGGGGTCCGTCCACCGGCTGCGGGGGGGCTCCGTAGCATCCTGATGAAGAATCTTAATCAGATCTCCTTGTTGTTGTCGTGACAATTTGGGATATTTTGTACGTATGTGCAAATCGACCTGGCAAACCAGTTTCTCCTGAGACCTGCGAGGCTCCTCCGATTAGATTTCACAGAAATTAAGACTTTTGTCTTCCAAATAATGGGAAATTTAATTGCTGTCACTGCTTGGCCCAGAGGCATTACGCCGTTACTCATGATTATTACAGACTTGTTGTCTTTTGGTGCTGTTTTCTCACAGCGGCTTGGTCTTCTCTAGTCAAGGAATACGAAATTAATATTGTAGTGTTTTATCAGCGGGCGGCGCGGTGGCGCAGTGGTTAGCGCGGTCGCCTCACAGCAATGAGGTCCTGAGTTCGAGCCCCGGGGTAGTCCAACCTTGGAGGTCGCCCCGGGTCGTCCTCTGTGTGGAGTTTGCATGTTCTCCCTATGTCTGTGTGGGTTTCCTCCCACAGTCCAAAGACATGTGGGTCAGGTGACTTGGCCGTACTAAATTGCCCCTAGGTGTGAATGTGTCGGCCCTGTGACGGACTGGCGGCCTGTCCAGGGTGTTTCCTCGCTTGCTGCCTGCAATGACTGCTGGGATAGGGTCCAGCATCCCCGCGACCCTAATTAAGATAAGCGGCTTGGGTAATGGATGGATGGATGTTTTATCCGCACTTTGTCAGTTAAAACCCATGTTGCGTAACGTTTGTAATGGGGACCGGGTATGGAACCGCCCTTGAAGATTCCACAGTCTGGCAAGAGACAACAAACGGGGTTGGGTATGACTGGTCCTCCTTCTAGGTCCTTGTGGGTCTCCTTACAGGAGGACGCCTGCACATGACAGCTTTTTATGTGGCATGGCTGATGCTCCTGCAGCCACCACAAGGTCCTTGGCAGGGGGAGGCCAGAGTCCAATGGCGTGGAGAACCAAGATGATCGGGGACCACCCTGTGTTGCAGCCTTCATCGCCGTTGTGACCTGGAGACATCGTCCTCCAGCTCCGCCGTTGAGGTCTTTGTTGGGTCACGCTTCGTCCGGAACCTCCCCCTTGACCTGTCCCGCCTTGGGTGACCCTACCAGGATCCAGGCTCTGGAGGGCGTAGCTCTTGGGATTATTGGTACACGCAAGCTTCTCCACCACGGCAAGGTGGCGATCCAGGAGAGGAGACAACAAACGAAACACAAACACACATGTGCACCCAAACAAGTAACACATTCAAACACAAAGCCACAAAAAACCTCCCTCGTTTGTGTGCCAATGCACCCATGTTGCCGCTCGTCCTCCACTCTCGTCTCCCCCATGCCTTTATCTCCATCCCTTCATATCTCTCTCTCTCTCTCTCTCTCTCTCTCTCTCTCTCTCTCGCTCTCTCTCTCTCGCTCTCTCTCTCCCTCCCTGTGTGTCTGGGTAATTGTGTGACTCGGGGAAGATTGCATTTAGCCGGACAGCTGAGTGGTGAGGTGGCGGGGTAATAAATGGCCTGATAACCTGATAACCGCCACTCCTCTGATCCCTTTCAACGCAGAAACAGGAACAAAAAAATCATTACCTGCCTCAGACAGACCCGTCCCGGGGTGTCGCGCGTGATAAAGAGAAACATATTTCTGGAAAAGAGAAAACAGCGAGGACGACAGGATCGAGGAAAGAAAGGGAACATAACGTTAGCATAACAAGGCTGTGAAAGAAAGACGGGGAGAGGGGTTTGATGAGACCTCTGAAGGAATCTTGATTTGGTTCAGTTTTATGGTCTTTACAGCAGATAGATTGAATAAAACACTGTCGTTGGAGCCACGAGGTTCAATTCTGTTGCACCACGTTCTGATCTCTGTCGTTTGAGTCCTGAACGACTCGGCCACAAAGTTCAGCCAGCCAAAGAAATAAATAAAGACAAACAACCAAACAAAGAGGGGCAGTCAGCTCTGTAGCCCTGATAACCTCATCATAATAAATATAGATATATATATTCTCCCCCCCCCTTTTTCTCCCTAATTGAACATGGCCAATTACCCCACTCTTCCGAGCCGTGCCGGTTGCTGCTCCACCCCCTCTGCCGATCCGGGGGAGGGCTGCAGACTACCACATGCCTCCTCCCATACATGTGGAGTCGCCAGCCGCTTCTTTTCACCTGACAGTGAGGAGTTTCACCAGGGGGGACGTAGCGCGTGGGAGGATCACACTATTCCCCCCAGTTCCCCCTCCCCCCTGAACAGGCTCCCCGACCGATCAGAGGAGGCGCTAGTGCAGCGACCAGGACACATACAAACATCCAGCTTCCCACCCGCAGACACGCCGCCCGGACGCCCCGGTGATCGGTTTTTAATTTGAAAATACGCAGCAGCTTTCATTCCGTCCACACCTATTCATGTTTTATTCTCTCTCTCTCTCTCTCTCTCTCTCTCTCTCTCTCTCTCTCTCTCTCTCTCACACACACAAATACGCGTATGCTCGTTTCACATGTATTGCTTACATGCTCACTAGCCCGGGATGCACACCTTCAACAACAAATGCATGCAGATAAATGAACACACACGCTCAAATAGATCCCCTCAGCTTCTCACAAGCATGCATGCTTCCATGCACACACACGCAGTGTGTACGAGGTACTATGTAGCCCTGGGGCCGCGCTGCAGCAGCAGCAGCAGCAGCATCCCGCCTGATGTTTCATCAGTACAACAACACATTACTGTTCTAACATCCTACCGTCCTAATGTCGAAATGTTTTGTCAATACAAGTAAATCAACTTTATTTGCACCCGGTGGGCAAACGGCTTAAAAGACACGCTGCTGTTGTGTAGAAATGAAGTGAACTTTGAATGAACCTTGCATGTCATTTTTTTTTTCCTCTCTCCGATTCTCATACAGTGCGTTTTTAGAATAAACTGACTGCTGACCCCGTCATGCACTCTCGAAGATTATGACGTGTCGTTTCTCTCAAATGAGTCCTGAAAATATAGATTCAGTCAAGAGAGTTGGGGGGGGGGGGCGGTATTAGTGACATATGGTGCAGACTGAAATTGAAACAGCAGTAACATGAGGGCACAGTAGGCACCCAACCCTTTGTTACATTTACTTCGGTGACACCCGGTTAGCTTTCAGCCTCCCTGTCCTCCCAGGTAAAGGTCATTTAACGATGATGTCGGAGCCAATTAGCAGACACAGTGTACCGAAAATGATCAAATGAAGAAGGTGAGCTCGGAGTCGGGACTCGGCTGCTTCTGGTTCGCAGACGCGGGCCTCCGCTTCGATTGGCCTCCCCCCGGTGTTAAGAGAGGTTTTATGTGAAAATGTCATCTGTATTGTGGGTTTCGTGTGACAGTGACATTTCAGGGATCACGGGGATTCAGGAGCACCTACTGTGCAAAGAAAAGAAGAGCGCTATTGATGCCCCCTGTAGAGGCTTTGTTCCCGGGAAGAAAGAACATGGATTGCATAGACGGTCTCACAGTTTCTCTTGAGTGGTCAAAATAACACACATGCTAGCTGGGTATAGCTAGATGAGCGTTGGTTTGCTATGTGTTGTACTACCATAAATAGTACAACAAATAGCCTTGGCACAGTTTTCTGTGATTTAACTTCAAATGCATCCTCTGTAATTTATGTTATGAAATCGGGAAGAAACACTGGCAGCAAGGTGGGAGTCCTTGCATTAGCAACAACTTCCCGCCAGTTCTAGGGGTGCTCTATAGGATCTGGCACACTGTTTGGGGGGCATACAAACAAACAAAACCATACAAACAGACTTGTTGGACGCGGAAGCGGGGCAGGCTAAGCTAACTGCTAGCCCATGTAGACCGGCAGTTCCGATAACACCGAGGGCGGTATGGCGGCGGGCTCGCCTAGTGTTGGCTGTGTTTTTGGTGTCGTCATGTGGAGTGCAGGGAGGTGTGTCAAAGGTGTCTGGCTGGGAGAGCTGATGTTGGATCAGCTGGGGGAGCCTGGTCTGCTGCGTCTGGTGGGCCCAGGGACCACGGCCCTGCCTGGAGCTGCGCCTGAGGTGAAAACACCAAGGGTGGTCTTACAGGACGCGGAAGTAGGGCAGGCTAAGCTAACTGCTAGCCCATGCAGACCGGCAGCTCCGACAGTCATCCTGGCATTTGCTCTCTTGGACAGTGAAAGTGCAAAGATTATATATATATATAATTTTTGCATGGAATAAAATGACAAATAAATGTTCCTGATTCCTGACTTCAAATGACACAGCTCATATCATGATCAGAATAGATACACTGGATTATTACGTATCCCATATAGAAGAAAGAGACTAGATAGGAAGACGTTTCATGTCCTATCAAACCCAACCGAATAATTGGGGCACATCTGGTTCTTCTTCTTGTTGGTTTTTATTGGTGGTTGGCATCCAAAATGTTGCTTTACCTCCACCTACTGAAATATAAGAAATTCACAGTACTAATTATTTACATTGTACACCCAAAGTGATCCCATTCGCGGCATTGTCCATTCTATAACCCAGACCCAGTCAGAGTTGATGCAAATCCTTCCTGCGGTGTAACATCTAGATCTTCTCCAGATCTGTCAAAAACATTCAAATATCTCCTGGCGGCGTCCAGCACCAACTTGATTCTTTCCCACTTCCCCTTTATTTCAGCAACGCAATTTATGACCATGGCAATGAATGCCAAAAATCTTTTCTTGTCCATGCAGATATTCTGGTCAGCTCTGTTCCTTTTCTGCTCCAGTTCTTTTTGCACTTCCACTATCTTGTCCTTTCTCTCCATTCCCTTAGCAGCTTCAGCGTACAACAATCCCATTTCTGCTCTCATCTTATTCACTTACCTAATCCTTTTTGGACACTGTGCTGACCCCATATCATGAGTTCCCTTGCAGTGCAGACAGTTTGCTTGTGCTTTCTCAACTATACACTCCTCCACTTTGCAGTTGTCCTTCCCATATCTCCCACGTCTTCTGACTCCCCTTCAGACTGCAGCAGCGTGTCCATATTCTTGACAACAAATACATCTGAGAGGCGCTCTCTCATATGGCCTCACCCTGTAACTCACATAATCAACGTATACCCTTTCCAGCTGTTCCCCTTCAAAAGTCAAACACACAAAATTACCGTCCTCCTCCTCCCCTTCTCAGAATCTAGTCATTCTTCTTGCTTCACACACACCTGCAACATCCCGAAATGACTCAGCCTCTACCAAGCACGCCACTTGTCAATCCCTTCTTCTTTGTTTTTGATCCAAGTGGGAAGCAGGCATTAGCGCGGGAGGGGGGCAGCAGCTCCCCCTATTAGTGGGTGCACACCCCCCCCCAGTAGTAGTAGTGGCAGGTGGCTGTGTAACGTCTTAGACCCAACAGTATGCCTAACTTTTCCTAACGTACAAATGCAAATAAATAAATAAAACATCCCTTTATTGTAAACAGTGGGCTAGTAAAGTGAGTAAACACTCCATTCTAAATCTGCTACCCACAGCGCCTTACAAACAAAACAATGACGTCATGCTGTAGTGACCGGGGGGGGGGTCGCTCTGACTGTCGGCGGTTCTGTGCTGGAGCACAATGGCTGATGGGACTGTTAATGTTAGATTTAAAACTGTGTTTTAATGATGTGGTGTTCATGTCGTGGTTATTCTTGTGTTGTTGTTTTGGGGGTTCGACTCAGATTAAGTAGGGGACCGTTTACTGGCTAACTGACTGTAGGACTGGGACTGATGTCGTTACGTTGTTGTCAGTTCTGGTCCGTTCTGGCCGTTGTGAATAAAAGAGCGCTTCCGGGGTCGTGCGGTGTATGGGGGCACGGGAGTTTCAATTAAGAGGAGCTCTCTGCCTCTCGGCTCATTCTTCCACGCCGGCTCGCCACAGTACTTTTCGTTTTAGTTGGCAGCCCCCCTACTTAAAACATCTTCCCGTGTGCCTGGAAGCAAGTCGCAGCAGTAATCTTTAAATGCATCAATCTTCAGGGCTCTATCTCTCCGACGCTTTGAGATACAAGCAATGATAACCATCCCACTACTAGTTATCCTGATCGATCATACATCTCCAAGTTGTCCCCCGACAAACTTTCCGACCTGATGTGGGTCCTTGAAAATCTTTTCTCTCGTCACGGCTATCATCCCAACAAGATACATCTCCTCTGTTCTCAATGACAGACTAGAATCCCTTCAGTAGTTTGATGTATTCTTCTTCCTTTTCTTTTTCTTTTCAAACCCTCTCATGTCCTCATTTCCATTTTCAATTTCTCATTCTGACTGCGATGCCATTTCTGCCATCTTGCGGCACGCTGTCTCCGGCACATCCGGTTCACAGGTGAAGGTGGGGATGCTTCATGAAAGCAACTGAAGACTTGTCATTGGTGGATTCAAATGTCACCGCATTGTATGTATGTACAGTGACAACAAAGTGTCTTCTTCAATGCCCCCCCCCCCTTAGGCCTAAGCCCTGAACCCTCGTGGATTTAATTGATGTCACCTGGTAAGTGTTTGAATATGAGGGGCAGCAAGGGCTCAAAATGGTATAATTAGGAACGGGACAGGACTTATTTTTTTTTACTTTCTTCATGGCCATGCCTGACATGAACATCTTCCAGGCTCTTGCCTTACAGAGTGGACGAGAGGTCATTGTCAAATAATCAGTTTACTCATTTTTCTCAAAACAGCATCATTAAGCAAAAATTAAAAGAAATGGTTGATGAATAAACTAGGTGTGTAATGTAGCATATCCTTGCATTCCTCTGATTTCATGTGTTTTTTTGTGTACCATCTTAAATACTTGTTCATGTAGTGTTTCTTTGTAAATTCAGGCATACCAGCACGCCCAGTATGCCATGCTGAACGCCACTGTTCCCATGTCTCCTTCCATGCTTGTTTATTTACCGTATTCTGGCTTACCCTGGTTTACGTATCCGGGTTTACCGTGGTAACCCCGTGTTTAATGTCACAACGCTATGAACTGTGGGTAATTCCCTCAGGCAAAAACTGCAGAAATGCAGATTTACCGGGATCAGACTACACGTTTTAAACCCGATTGTTGTTGCTGACAAATTTCCAGTGTCGGGCCCGATTATGAACGTATGGAATGACGAACAGGCATCTTTATCCCGTGTAGAGTGACATAATGGAAGAACAGCAACGGCATCTGAGACACCCCATGACACCCCGACAAAAAGTCTTGCGTGTCAGGATTTTTTTTGCATTTTCCCGCCTAGTCTGACATTTCCTACGACATGTTCCTTGACTCAATTTACCAGCTCTCAATTTACCAGCTCTCAATTTACCAGTCAATCTTCGTTCCAACCCTCACCTATGGTCATGAGCTTTGGGTAGTGACCAAAAGTGTGAGATCGCGGATACAAGCGGCTGAAATGAGTTTCCTCCGTAGGGTGTCTGGGCTCAGCCTTAGAGATAGGGTGAGGAGCTCGGACAGCCGGAGGGAGCTCGGAGTAGAGCTGCTGCTCCTTCACGTCGAAAGGAGCCAGTTGAGATGGTTAGGGCATCTGATTAGGATGCCTCCCGGGCGCCTTCCTTTGGAGGTTTACCGGGCACGGCCAGCTGGAAGGAGACCCCGGGGTAGACCCAGAACTCGTTGGAGGGACTACATGTCCAGTCTGGCCTGGGAACCCCTTGGGATCCCCCATGAGGAGCTGGAGGGCGTTGCTGGGGAGAGGGACGTCTGGAGTGCCCTACTTAGCTTGCTGCCACCACGATCCGACCCCAAAAAGGCGGCTGAAGATGAGATGAGATGAGATGTTCCTTGACGTTGACCAGTAGGATGACTGAGTAAACATGGCAAAGAGAAAGCAATACTGCTGTTGCTGCTGTCAGGTGGAACAACGAAACCGAGGAATTGTTCGTTTAGCAGAGGCAACAATACCCCTGCAGGCCCTTTTGACGTTTCCTCAAGGGAGGACCACGACAGATTCAAAAAAGATGGACTAAATGTTGGCGAGAAATGGCGGAGGCACTTCAGCAACCCAGTGAGTAGCAGGTTAAACTATGCTAGGTTATCAATTCCCCAGTAGCACTAGCCGCAACAGCATCCACAGTCGTTTTTCTTTCTTTTCTTTTTCTTTTCAGAACACAAGACTGCCAGCATCACACATAGCGTTCTTGTAGCCATAATTTGACAATTTCATGACCCTCCACCCCGACGACCTATGAACGCGTGCAAGAGCGTGAAAGGCAGCATATGATGATTGGCCGGGGTCATACTTGTTGTGATGCCAAGACAGGGCAAGAATTAATGGCACTGTGATTACCTAATGTGATATGGTGACCACCGTGAAAGACAAAAATATTGTGTAGTCTGAGCTCGGCTTTACGAAACGTTTGCATAAAAGGCTCAAAATGTCTGCGAGAGCGCCCTCGTACTCTTGATGAGTTGACGGTGGGACGGCCCTAAACCCTCACAGATTTAGCGGCAACACACCTCAAAGTCTGAGTCCGTGAGTGTGGACATTGGGTTTTACGATCCCTAAACCAGACCTTAAATCTAACATGCATCCGATTGGATGGATGACACGATGGCCCAGGGACTTCAGGTCGAATGATCTGAAAATGTCAGAAATACGGAAACAGAAATCGGCAGAAGTGTGGAAGTCGCCTGGCATGTGGGAGCTGTTGACACTGAGAACTGTGTGAATAATTTGGTATGATTACGATCGCTTTCAGAACTAGCAGTTTTTTTGTCTAGCACTGACAACTGAAATTATGATACCACTGAATTTCTGAATTGAATCACTTCGCTTATTTTAAGCCCTTTGTCAGTCAGCTACGATTGTGCTGCACAACATTTCTCTCTTGGTTATTTGTGCACGTTTATAATGCTAATTACAATTACGTCCGTATGATCATCCATATGGTACATTCTGAATGCATGTTATCTGTTCATTAAGAATTACGACAAGCTGCAACTTTGCCTGTTATGATGTCATTGTTTTGATTTATTTCTTCTGCCGGTCCGACATTTTTCTCCTGTTTCCTTCTTTCTTTGTCTTTTGTAATTCTATTTTTATCTGCCATTTCTCTCTTCGATCCTGGTGATCTTCTCTCTGAGAAATGCTTTCTCTTCCACAGCGAGTGTTGAGTATGTGATTGATGGAATGATAACTGATGTTTATGATGTGTAAATGAACAACGGCGTGTTGCATACAGAGCCACCCAGATGCACTGATTAAAAAAAAGAGCGTTTGACACGGATTTACCAAGGTTACCGTGTGACTGGTCTTTATCTACAGCAGGTAGAAACGACTTCTGCAAACACGTCAAGTGTGTCAATTTGTCTAGCCCAATATCACAAATTACAAATTTGCCTCGACGGGCTTTACAGCAACACAACATCCTGTCCTTAGACCCTCGCATCGGATAAGGAACAACCACCGTGGAGACGTCCCCAAAACTGACGCATGCAGCAGTGAATTGTAGCTGCACGGTCGCTCCATCCTATGAATCCCGGAGAGTGGATTCGGAATTTTGTTTCAGTTGTAATTTGCTGATTCGTACCTGCTTAAAGTCGCTTAAAGGAGAACAGGTGGTGTGGCTAATGTAGGACACTGCTGTCTCTCTACCTCTACCCATTCAACTTTGTTCTTCTCTCTCTCCCCCGCTATACTTTCCTCCCTCGCTCTCCCTCGCCCTCTTTCGCTCCTTTACTCTCTCACTTCCCATCTGTTGGCGCCTCTCTCTCCCTCCCTCGCTCCCTCCTCCTCCGTAGGTGAAGATGGATCATTCTGTGTCTGTCAGCGGTAGTATCAGAGAATGAGAACGTATTGTCTGCTGTCTCTGATAATAAATGCTCCTATCTCGTGCTACTGTTCCCGGTCATAATAGATGGCCTGTATCTGCACAGTTTCTGTTTATGAGATTATCACAGCTCTCTGCCGTCCCAGAAGCGCCCGACAGGAGAGATGGAGAAATTACTTAATCGCTAGGGGGCCCGAAAGTCATCATTTCTGAGGAATTTGGCGAGCGGGTGAAGCTTAGTGAATTGGCAGTTACTGCTGCGGTATTACATGCAGAGAGTCTGAGCCATGACGCCGGAGAAGTTAAATTGTGTGATTTCTGTTTTATGTTGGCCGAATCCTTGGCGCGTTATTGAGTGAGACAAAGACACACTGCATTCTCATCTCGGTGCCACAGCATTTATTGGATATGAAAGCTGAGAGTGACAGGAGGGATGAGAGCAGGGGAGAGAGAGGAAGACATATAACAAAGATCCTAAACCAGATTTTATACCAAGGCCTAAGACAGCATGGTACAGGCTCAACCACAAGGACCCCCTCGCTACAATCATTCTTGTTTCGCTTGCTTTTTAACCGTAATTGGTTTATACAGCTGATCCGGTGCAGAGCCTGTGTTTTGTCAGCGGTGCAGGAGGAGCTGTGGTGTTGGGCTGTAGGTTTTTTACACAGTGACAAAGGCACCGGTGTTTAAGATGCTGGTAGTAAAATGTGAAATGGTGTTTGAGGGCATTCTTTTAGCAGGGTATGGAGCATATAGAGAATCAGCACACCAGTTTCAAAACATGCAAACTGAGTCTGCCACCCCCATCCCCCCAACTTACTTTTGCATGCTCGGTCTGCAGCTGTAGCTGTGCATCCAGAACAGGACTCTACAGCCACCAGAAGATGCACAAGTAGGAGGAGACACAATGGACAACAACAAGCAAGTAAGTGTGTGTGTGTGTGTGTGCATGCTTAGCAGGGGGACATTTATTAGTGCTGGTCACTAGGGGAGTCTGTTGACATTTGACCCTTGTCTTGACCACCTGACCCCGGCCTGACCTCTCTGTCTGGCTCAGATGGCTAACCAGAGGGTCTTTTTGGCCCAGAGCCCTGACTGATGGTCCTCTTCTCTTGGCCGTAAGACCTAACCCGTCTCAGCAGGGCCAGGCAAGGCCTGCCAGGGCTAACTCAACATGATCTTCTGTCGTATTCATATCTACAGTAGAGGTACCACTCTGCAGATGTGAGCACTGTTAGTGCACAGTTAGTTTCCTGGTGTTCTGAGTTCATCTTTATGCATGCATGTCCGTATTTATCTGCAGACAGATTAAATCATCTCTGTCAACAACAAAAAGCAAATAAAATCCAGGTAGATGTAATGATGTGAACAACAAGTAAGAATCAAGCTAGGCTAACCTGTGCCGTGGTTCCGCTCCTGTAGTTGACACCAGACAGTTGGCTTGAGGCCTTGGCCAATAGCTTCTAATGGCCCAGAACACTGACGAATGGCCCTTATTGGCCCTCGGCCCTAAATAGGGGATTTCATTGGCTGTTGGCCCTGTCGGTATGAGCAGAAGGGTCAGCTGGCCCTCGGCCCTGCCCCCCGGTTCTGCTGCACATGGTGTTATTCTGAGCCGCTGTAGCGTCGCACTCAAATTTCATCTTCAATTAGATCTCAAAGTGCAAGCATAGCCTAAAGACAGAACTGTTACACATTACTTCCACAAATCTGAGTTTAATTTTAAATAGTGATTAGTTTGACATGAGAAGTACTGAAATTAATAAACACCCCGGAGTGAGTGTCTATAACAATATCTGTAGAAGAGTGCTTATGCATATAAGAATATCTAAATTGGCAAGCAAGTAAATGAATTGGGGATTAATAGATATTGTCCAGAGGATTTGGGGTTTTTTTCAGAGTGCAAAGCATTTTGTCCAGAGTATTTGGGGTGGTTTTCAGAGTGCAAAGCATAAAAATCATCTATTGCAGGTCTCTACTATACAGTACTATATACAATCTATACACAAAAAGGTTCAATGTCCAAATTGCAGGACAGCGCTACGCTGGGAAACTTTCCAGGATCGTTCAAACAAATAGAGCTGTGAAACAGGTTTGAGACGTATGAGATTCTGAATAAAACTCAACGGGCTTCAGCATTCCTGCATCTCCTCGTCTTTGGTTTTCCTCCAGCAGGGTGTTTGATAGTCAAGGCTGCCTGGCCCGCTCACCTGTTGGATGAAACGACATGTGTTGATCGATTTCTTAACATTCGAAGATTAAATTTCCCGGAAAACAATAGGAGCCGGTCCATTTCTTTCAGTTTTATTGAAAATCCATACCGGTTTTTGTAGTGTTTGAACCTTCTTTTTTTTTTTTTTTTTTTTTGGAGAAACCATTTCAAAGTTTTATCTCCATAATATGTTGCCTGTCTGTCTGTTTGTGTTAACTTTAATACGTCTGCAGCAAGGTTCATCGGTTTATCAATGGACATCAAATTTGCGACTCTTGAACTGAAGAGGAGCTAAAGCGTTTTATATGGTGCATTTGCTCATTTGAATCTAAAACATTTTATTTCTCGGGCGGGGGTCCCAGTCACCAGTCCCCCCCCCAATATGGCTGTAAAGGAAAGTCATTTGTCATTTCATCTTATGTACTAGGTACACAAAAGAAACGAAATTCCATTTCCCCCAGCCCGCAGCAGTGCAACACAATAGACAAAAACACAAACAGCCAACAACGTTGTCCACCCGGTGCAACACAGTCCAAAAACTCCACCATCCAGAGAGCGAACGCCAGCCAGGAGGACTGTCGGAACTACCGGTCTGCATGGGCTAGAGGTTAGCTTAGCCTGCCCCGCTTCCGCGTCCTGTCAGACCGTCCTCGGTGTTTCCTGTTCAGGCGCAGCTCCAGGCAGGGCCGTGGTCCTTGGGCCCATCGGATGCAGCAGACCAGGCACCCTCAGCCAATCCAACGCCAGCTCTCCAGCCAGACACCCTCAACACACCTCTCCTGTACTCCACGCGACGACACAAACGCATACGCAGACAAAAACACTACACAGTCGACGCTAGGCGAGGCCGCCGCCAGACCGCCTCGGTGTTTCCTCTCAGGCAGGGCCGTGCGCTAGCAGTTAGCTTAGCCTGCCCCGCTTCCGCGTCCTGTCAGATCGCCCTCGGTGCCTCCTCCTTGGGCCCACAGGACGCAGCAGACCAAGCTCTCTCAGCCAATCCAGCGCCGGCTCTCCCAGCCAAGCGAAATTGACGATCAAAATAAAAACCTCACACGATGACACAAACTTAGACGTGGACAAAGACACTGTATAATCGGTACTGGGTGAGGCCGCTGCAAACGCGAGTCCGCGCCGCCATCTTCCCACACCGGAAGCGGCGTGTAGTCCTTGTTTTTTTAACGTAAGTAAATTGTTTTTCCACTAATGTGTGGACCTCCGAAACTTACCGACCTTGACCAAGGCCGAAAGGTTTGAAGTTCGCCGCAGATAACTTTCCACATTTCCGTGTCACATGAGGGAGGATGAGAGACTCGGTACTGATGCTGCGGCGATGAAACAAGCTGCCGGCTTCGTCTCCACTCAGTAACTGTGACTGCATGTGTAAGTGATCAGTTGGTGTTTGGGGGCGAACACAGGATAACATCAATCTAGCTGTCACGGTACACAGTCCATTGGGATAGACAGGCTACACACACATATACACACACACACAGACACACACCTTATCTCTGTGTGGCAGACCATTGGTCGCTCATTAGATAGAGAGGGTAAAGAGACAGACATGGAGACAAAGAGACGCTATGCTAATGCGCTTTGATTTTCCTCTCGTCTCTTCTTTCACAGCTGCTGTAAAATCTATTCTTCTCCTTCATCTTACTTGGTTCCCCTCCTCCCCCTCCCTCTTTCCACGCTCATCCAGCCCTTACTCAAGAAAAGTGTTTGAAAGGGGAAACTTTTCAAAAAGGGCCTTCGTTTATTCCAAGTTTATTTCACCATATTTCACCTTTATTATTAGAAAAGTAATCACAGGAACCGTTCTTTATTGGGCGGGGGGGGGGGTCTTCTGGCCACCTTTTTTTTTTTTTTTACCATCGTGGAGGCCTGTGTGTGTGTGTGCCGAAGGAAAGGAAAAGAGACAGCATTACCCGTTTATCTGTGGGAGATGAGGGAGGCGGTGAACCAGTTGTCACTAAAAAGCTAAAAATCCAATGAGACCGGCTTATGAGGCAGCTGCTTCATAAAACCTACAGATTCAAACCTTATTCCAGTTGTCATCACGTTTTATGTAAAGCTAACGCCATTTGTGTCACCACAGTAAAACTATTACGGGATGTTCAAAATAAAAGCCCCCCTCTTGCAATTTTCCATCATAATTAAGAAAAATGGCTTTTACTGTGAAAATCTTATGATGTGCAGCTTTTCATCTGTGCAGTGTTTGTCATGTAGATACACCAACGCTTTGTGTTATTCACCTTCCCATGTGTTTCTTCTCTCTCCCGTTCCCTGTATCTGTCTCTCTCCGCCTGTCACCCTCCATCCATCTTCCTCTGTTCCTTCGTCTTCTCCGTCTCCATCCCGCTGCCGTTGTCATTTTCCTTTTGTTATCCTCTACCTCACTGTCTCGCGGTCTCTCGCTTTTGTTTCCTCTGTCATCTGTCAGTGGTTTCTCTGTTAGTCTTGCCGTGTTCAAACATGCATCACTCCAGGACCGCCGATCCCCGGACACTTCCTGTCTAATTCTGGCCCTGTTTGCCTGGCTAATATGGATTGTGTGGTATGTGGGGTTTTTTTGTCATTGTGCACATCCTCCGGTGGAATGTTTGACTGGCTAATGTATATGTTTCATGGCTGAGCGCGTTTAATATGTGTATAAATGTTTGTAGATGACCTTCTAATATGTACTCAAGGGATGAGTCCCGCTCTCTTTTTGTTTCGCTTATTCAAACGGTTCTTTAACCTGAGAGTGGTCTGGGAATCAGGGAATGCTGGAATGTTTGCTAGCAGTCAACAAACAAAATCTTTACTCCTGTTATTCCCAATCTTTAAAAAAAAAAGGGGGGGGGCATGTGACTGGTTAGTATGTCTTATAATGTCACCGTCATCACACAATGTCCTTCTGCTATGGGATTTTGAGCATGGACTTCATCCATCCATCCATCCATCCATCCATCCATCCATCTATTCATTCATTTATTCTTCCCAAAACCTTATTTTCTGCTAATATAGCAAAAGGTTTGATCTGTAGTCCCATCCTCAAACAAATTACACATTCCCTCACATCCTTAGAAAAGAAATGACACAGGGTCATACATTACATTCATTTTTCCAGAGCACAGCCAAACAGCTGCACAACTCGCTGATGGGGACATATTTCAGATTTTAGCAGAAGTCAACACTACTACTACCACTACTCTCGGCTGCTCCCGTTAGGGGTCGCCACAGCGGAGCATCCTTTTCTATCTCTTCCTGTCCTCTGCATCTTCCTCTGTCACACCAGCCCCCTGCATGTCCTCCCTCACCACAGCCACAAACCTCCTCATTGGCCTTCCTCTCCTCCTCTTCCCTGGCAGCTCCATCTTCAGCGTCCTTCTCCCAATATACCCAGCATCTCTCCTCCACACATATCCAAGCCATCTCAATCTTGCCTCTCTTGCTTTGTCTCCAAACTGTCCAACCTGAGCTGTCCCTCTAATATACTTGTTCCTAATCCTGTCCTTCTTCATCACTTCCAGTGAAAATCTTAGCATCTTATCAAAAAATAAAAAAAATCTTAGCAAAAGTCAACACTGGAAACAGCATGAAGCATTTAAACTGTTTTTAGCAGGAGACATGACCATTGATAATTTGCTGTTTATAATAGAATCCAAGCCCTGTGATGGACTGGCGCCCTGTGCAGGGTGTATCACCGCCTGCCGCCCAGGGACTGCTGGGATAGGCTCCAGCATCCCTGTGACCCTGGGAGGAGGATAAGCGGTTTGGATAATGGATGGATGGATGGATGAATCATAGAATCCATATAAAGTGGCATGATGAGCAATGTTTTTATGAAGATACTTGTTTTGAAGACCCTCTCCCTGAATCCCATTACCTCCTTGCCCCCTCAGTACTGACAGACCCATAGGCCGTCCGAGATAGCGGGGTTTAAGATAAGCTAGCGTACCTTCAAACTGCACCGAGACATGGGACAGGTACCCATGCATTTTTCTGACTCCGTGTGAGCGGGACGCATCGTAAAAACCCCAGAAACCAAATGATCCCTTGAAGACCTTCTCCTACATGTCCTCAGTCGCTCTTAGTCCTCTTTCTTTTGTTCTGATGCTGAATGTTTTCCTGGCTTTGTCTCGTTGATGGATCCAACCCACTCTAAAGTTCACATCCATTTATGTGGCAAACAAGAAAACTTGAACTTGATCCAAAATTTAGGATGGAAACCAGGAGGAACTGAAATCTGGGACAATTTTGTGCACTAAAGTGAACACGTGCCAAAAATATTTCACATCAAAAGTAATTTTCATGGGAAAAAAAAATAGAAATATTTCATCAAAAGCAAGAACGAGAGCTGGTAATTTCAGTTTGCTGGCCAAAACGCCCTCTCCTATAGCGGAGAAGGGGTGGAAGGTTTTTACTGGTTAATTATGTGTTTAATGGGGGTTTTATTGTATTTAAATGAGTCATTGATACACTTGTAAGGCCTGGCAGACCACAGGGGGTCACACACAATGGGCATACATGGACCGGCTGCTGTTAACTACACACCCACACACACACACACACCATACCCCATATGGAGCTTTATGGGAGTGTGGTCGTGGGAGCTGGTTGGATTAACATATGAACAATAGGGTGGGATAACACACAAAAACACCCCCCACCACACACACCCACACTGACATACACATACATGCACAATGTGCACACATACATAGATGCATGTGCACACATAGTTTATCCCTCGCTATGTGCATGTACATACAAATGCATGGGTTGCACATTTTCTATCTCTGTTTAAACATTAATGGTATAAACATGAAAATACATCACAACTACAACACAGAACTGACACCAAAGGGACTCCAACGCTCCTTTAAATGGAGGTGTTCAACTTGTGCTGTACAACACATCACATTCCCTGAAATTTAAGGCAAAACATTGAAATCCAGGTCCCAGGACACTGGGAGAGAAGCTGTCCCTCAGACGGATATTGAAAAATGCAGATTAGCGACTACGACAGACACATTTGGGGAGCGGTTCCCCCTTTTTCTCCCCCAATGTATCCGGCCAATTACCCCACTCTTCCGAGCCATCCCGGTCGCTGCTCCACCCCCTCTGCCGATGCAGGGAGGGCTGCAGACTACCACATGCCTCCTCCAACACGTGAAGTCACCAGCCGCTTCTTTTCACCTGACGGTGAGGAGTTTCACCGGGAGGACATAGTGTGTGGAAGGATCACGCTATTCCCCCCAGTTCCTCCTCCCACCTGAACAGGCGCCCCAACTGACTAGAGGAGGCGCTAGTGCAGCGACCAGGACACACACCCACATCCGGCTTCTCAACCGCAGACACGGCCAATTGTGTCTGTAGAGATGCCCGACCAAACCGGAGGTAACACGGGGATTCGATCCGGCGATCCCCGTGTTGGTAGGCAACGGAATAGCCTCTTAACGTATTCACGGTGAGAATTTCCCATCCTTGTCCGTGTTCTTGGTCGTACAGAGACATGGGACACCTCGGGTGACCTCTGAAAATCAAAGGAGCGATGTCTTAAGCCACCTTAATTGGAATCCCTATCAGCCGCGGTGTGAATGCACCTGATGACAAACACGCACACACATGAAAATAAACTAGATTGGTCCCTCGGCGTTGACCATGTCATTAATCAAGGCAGCTGTAGCTCAGAGTTAAAGCAGGAGCCACAACAGGGGCGAGCTGAGGGGCCAGAAAAAAAAAATAGCAGAATTCAGCATCTGTCAATGTCTTCATCAGTAAACTGTTCCACTTACTGCACCCCGCTGTATTTTCATCAGATATACTGAGGGAATGATGATAACATAAAATCTGAAGCCACCATGACACCATCTTGGTATTCCTTATATAGAGCCTCTTTACTATAACTGAGCTAAACTACATCATTGCAGCAGAAGTGGACGGACGTCAGCAGTAACTTATTCTCCACTAGGTAAGCATTTATACTGCCCACAATAATGTTTTTAAGTTGCGATGGTCAATTTGCTTCATTTACCATGTGCCATTAATGCCATTAGATCTCAAAATGTATGCAATTAAGAGCTATTAACATTAAAAATGACATTAGATCCACAAACGTGGTAAATTCCTCTTATTTTTTCTAACATTTCTACCTCCTATATTTAGTTTTACTGCAAATCTGGTAATAGTAACCAGCGACAGAAACCCCAGATGCAATTCACTTTCAAGGAATATCAAGATGGCGTCACGGTGGCTTCAGCTGTACTGAGCATTGTGTCACTATGTTATCAATCCGAGTTTGTTGTAGATCCGCGGTGAGCAGTCTTTCCTCCCTGTTTGGTGTTTAGAATTAAAAGATGAGTTGTAATCACCACAGTGTCAACAATGTCATTCAACAGCCATGACCCAGTTCCTCCTCCTCCTCAATGTCTGGGATAAAGCGAATCTTTTATTGGATGAATAAGATGTGGTCTGACGGTTCTCAATCTTTAGAGACTCTGATGGGTTTTTCAGAAGAGCCTACGTGACAGCAGAAATGAGGTGGTGTAGTTTTACTGAAGGCATCAAAATTGAAGACACAAGCCTCAGTTGCCCCTTCCTCACTTCCTTTAACGCTGGGGAGTCTAAGTTTAGTCCGATGACTACTTTTGTGTAATGATTTTAGGGTCTCTGAAGGCAAGGCAAGGCAAATTTATTTGTATAGCACATTTCAGCATCAAAGTACTTTAAATAAAACATGACAGGCATTAAGAAAATCAACATAAGGCAATAAAAACACATTTAAAAACAAAAAGTAAAAGTTACAGTGCAGTGTAAAATGAAAATCAAACGCTTGGAGTTTTATTTAATAAAAGGCAGCGGCAAACAGGAAAGTCTTCAGCCTTGATTTAAAAGAACTGAGAATTGCAGCAGACCTGCACAGTTTTTTGGGAGTTTTTTTCCAGATATGTGGTGCATAAACACTGAAAGCTGCCTCTCCTTGTTTAGTTTGGACTCTGGGGACAGAAAGCAGACCTGTCCCAGATGATCTGAGTGGTCTGGATGGTTTATAGTGTAGCTGTAGATCAGAAATGTATTTTGGCCCTAACCCATTCAGTGCTTTACAAACCAAGAGCAGAGTTTTAAAATCAATTCTTTGATGAACAGGGAGCCAATGTAGTGACCTCAGGACTAGAGTGATGTGATCCACTTTTTTGTCTTAGTAAAGACTCGAGCAGCAATGTTCTGAATCAACTGCAGCTGTTTAATCGATTTTGTAAAAATTTATTTTAGAACGATTTGTGAAGACACCATTACAGCAGTCGAGTCAACTAAATATAACTGCATGGACAAGTTTTTCCAAATCCTGCTGAGACATAAATCCTTTAATTCTCGATATATTATTCAGGTGATAGAAGGCTACTTTATAATTGTCTTAATGTGACTATCTCAATTCAGGTCTGAGTCCATGACTACACCAAGATTTCTGGCCTTGGTTCATGGTTTTTAACATTACCGTTTGTTGCTTAGTGCTGACTTTTAATTGTCCTTCCTTGGCTCCAAAGACAATTATTTCAGTTTTATCTTTGTTTAATTGGAAGAAAATTCTGAGACATCCAATCATTGATTTGTTCAATGCACTTACTCAGTGCTTGTATGGGATTATAGTCCCCTGGTGATGTGGTTATGTAAATTTGTGTGTCATCTGCATAATTATGGTAACATATTTTGTTGTTTTCCATAATCTGAACTATAGATGTTAAACAGAAGCGGCCCCAGAATAGAGCCTTGGGTAACTCCACTGGTCATTTTTGCATGCTCAGATTTGTAATTACCTATAGACACAAAGTAGTCCCTGTTGTTTTAAGTAGGATTCAAACCAGTTTAGTGCTGTGCCAGAAAGTCTCACCCAATTTTCCAATCGGTCTAGTAATATGTTGTAGTCGACTGAGTCAAATGCAGCACTGAGATCCAATAATACCAGGACTGAGATTCTGCCACTGTCTGTGTTTTAAGTGGATGTTATCAAAGACCTTAACAAGAGCAGTCTCAGTGCTGTGGTGTGGTCGAAATCCTGACTGGAAGACGTCAAAACTGTTGTTTAGTGCCATAAAGTTGTTGAGCTGCTGGAAAACAGCTTTTTCAATTATTTTACTTCAAAGTGTGAGGTTTGATATGGGCCTATAAGAGTTCATTAGTGAAGTGTCCAGATTACTATTGTCTGAAGGTTGTATTTACTATGCATCAAATTAGTTATATGTAGCGTCCACGGTTTCCATTATGCTACCACACAATGACTTTGCACTTCAAACACACAATAAGGTGAGACGCACACACACACACGCACCACACACAAACACACACACACACACACACACACACACCTCCAAGCATGTAACAGAGACAGGAACACAGGTGTGAGATGTAGGCAGTGATTACTTTGCATAATGAACACATCCATCTGTGTGTGTGTGTGTGTGTGTGTGTGTGTGTGTGTGTGTGTGTGTGTGTGTGTGTGTGTGTGTGTGTGCGCGCATGACATGGGTCGTTGCTTGAGGGGTATGTTAAAATGTGTGTGTGTGTTTTGGAGGACCCCCTCTGTGTCGCAACATGCTCATGTACACTTTCCTATACTCCAGATGGTGTAGGTGACTCACACACAAACACACACACCAAAACACACCTATAGACCGCCAGACAGACGTATAGTAAGCATTGAAGATGTAAATGACTGCAGATTGTGACAGCATTTGATTAATTACCCATTGTAGATGGTGTGTGTGTGTGTGTGTGTGTGTGTGTGAGTGAGTGAGTGAGTGAGTGAGTGAGTGAGTGAGTGTGAGTGAGTGAGTGAGTGAGTGAGTGAGTGAGTGAGTGAGTGAGTGAGTGAGTGAGTGAGTGAGTGAGTGAGTGAGTGAGTGAGTGAGGAAAGACCCCAAATGGATTTTTTTATGTATAAGTCTGTAGGGAAAAAGTGATCTTGAATATTCCCGAATATTTGTATGACGTGCCCCCCCCCCCCGGTACAACGATATGAAATTATGAACTAAACTAATTCCCTCCATCCATCCCAGCACTCCTCTCTGGAATTGTCCCTACAGTTTAATAAGCAGTTTAAAAACTCCAAGTTGCCGCCTGTAGAGGATGAATTAGTGGCGGGGGAATAAAGCCGCGCTGTCTTTCCAGATAGGGTGTGCATGCACATTACATTGCAGTTGAAAAGGCCTTTATTTTCATTTGTTGCATTGTGTGTGAATATCCCCCTCTTTTTTTTTTCAATTAATAGAAATGCAATACCGGGCGGCACGGTGGTTAGCGCGGTCGCCTCGCATCGAGAAGGTCCTGGGTTCGAGCCCCGGAGTAGTTCAACCTTGGGGGTCGTTTGGAGTTTGCATGTTCTCCCCGTGTCTGCGTGGGTTTCCTCCGGGTGGTCCGGTTTCCCCCCCACAGTCCAAAGACATGCAGGTCAGGCGAATCGGCCGTACTAAATTGTCCGTAGGTGTGAATATGTGTGTGTGTGTGTGTGTGTGTGTGTGTGGGCCCTGTGATGGCCTGGCAGCCTGTCCAGGGGGTCCCCCCCGCCTGCCGCCCAATGACTGCTGGGATAGGCTCCAGCATCCCCGCGACCCTGAGAGCAGGATAAGCGGTGTGGAGAAAGAATGGATGGAAAATACACCACCAAGTTGAAGAGTAACAGACTGTGCCAGGGGAACGTCGGCTGCGATGGCAGCGGTCCGTCGCTGCTGTGTGACGGTGCAAGGTGAAGAAAAACAACCATGTGAAAATGTCCAAACGTCTCTTTGCCGTGTGAAAGACACTCTCTCCTTCCGTTCTCCCTCATCATTAGCACCGGACATCGGAGAAATCTGGTGAATCTGTAATAAAAGGTTCCCGAAGTTGAACTCTGCCCGACAGAAGCTTTCCATCACGCTGCCGTAAAAGCTTCCAGAGAAGAAGTCGTCCCTCGCGTTTCCTCAGAGTTAACCCACTCTGCACAAACAATGGAGCATAACTTTTTTTCACTTTGTGTAGCCTCTGACTGGCCTGGTTGGCTGAATGGCTTTAATTAGGATGAAGTATGGAACCATTCTAGACAATGGGCTATTTTACAGCCTGATCTAGCCTTGTCTAGACAGCTGTTTGAAAAGCACTGACTCTGAGCAGAAATGGATAGACAGGGTAATTACACTCACCTCTATATACACACACATACACACACACACACACACACACACACACACACCTAATTGCACCGTGATTCCAAGTAGCCTTGGGAGAGTCAACGTTGAGATGCATACATTCACAAACGAGGAATTGCTCATATATTACAACACGCAGTCGCACACTTTTACAAGTGCAGAAATAGAAATACCACACACCATCATTGGCGGTCCCTCAGGGTCGAGTATGACCGTCCTCCTTCTGGGTCCCTCTGGGTCTTCAGGTGGTGGTAGAGGTCGATCCTGGAGCCGCATAATGAGAGGACGCCCACGCGTGACAGCTTTTTACGTGGAGTGGCTGATGCTCCTGCAGACACCACGGTCCTCGGCAGGGGGAGACCAGAGTCCAATGGCATGGAGAACCAAGAGGATTGGGGACCACCCTCTATTGCAGCCTTCATCCGCCTTCACTGTCGCTGTGACCTGGAGACATCTTCCTCCGGTTCCGCCGTTGAGGTCTTTGTTGGGTCGCGCTTCGTCAGGAACCTCCCCCTTGACCTGTCCCGCCTTGGGTGACCCTACCAGGAGCCAAGCTCCGGACGATATAGCTCTTGGGCTCATTGGTACATGCAAGCTTCTCCACCACGACAAGGTGGTGATCCAGGAGAAGAACACACATACCTACACACTACCCTGAATCTCCCGTCCTGTCACGTTTGTCCCGTCTCTCTCCGCCTCTCTGCTTTCCTGTTTCTCGTCGTTCTCTTCCCATCCCTCCCTCCCTAACCTCGACCTTTATATCATCTCTTCAGTAATAAGTTACAATCTTTAGCAGAGCTCCCCTTCCACAGGTGGTGATGGAAGTGCCGGGTATTCTGACACCGAGTTGATCCGAACGCATCACTTTGTAACTCCCAGCACGTCGTATACTTTGAAGTGGCTGTCAGCGATTTAAATTTAGCGGTTTTCATAAGATTTGATCAAACTCTTCCTACACCCCGACAGCTATCAAGTAAGTAGATGCGCTGAGAAAGGAAATCTGAAACGTCTACCTATGCAGGGGTTACAAGGACGATCTGCAGGACGGGGAGGACCGTGGGACCGGGCTGGGAAAACGTCGGGTTTAACCGTTCCCATGCCACCTTATCGACCTTCATCTGGATCAAGGGTGGACAACGTGATCCAGAACGGGCCGGTGTGGGTGCAGGTTTTTGTTTCTAACCAAGCAGTTACTACAAATCAGGTCTGCAAATCAAGGCCCTCAGCAAAGACTAAGGTTGACTAATAGACTCGGGTGTCTATTAGTCTTTGTTCCAACTGCTTGGTTGGAACAAAGACCTGCACCCACACCGGCTCGCCGCAGGGAGCGACGTGGATCGCGGGTTATTCTAATACGCCTCAGCTGAGTCTGACCGCTAACCCGCTGCAGAAGTGCTGCCGGTGTGACGGGAGCCGTCCGCTCCAGGCTCGCCGCCTCCGGCCGCCGCGTAAACCGCATCCCGGCCTCCGCACGCCGCCGCCTCGGTCTTAAAACAAGTGTGATGAACAAGCTCAACAAACTGACTGGAGACCAGTCCGAAGAGAAGCAGGAGATGATGTAAGTGCTGTTGTGCACTTAAACAGAAATAATGCTGCTTGGGTGATTTGCAGTGCTACAGATACGACTGGCGCTAGCAGGACCTTCCTCTGTGTGGCTCCGCGGGTGGTGGAGGAGCCTCTGGGAACACCTGCTGTTTTTCTGTAAGGAAACCGAGCGGCCCGCTGCCTGATAATGACGCCGCTGAATAGCTGCAAGATTGCGCTGCTTTCTATGCAATGTTCCCCTTCTCATTTTCTCCTCCATTTTGTCTCGTTTCCCCTCCCTTCTGTCCCCTTTTCTCTTTCGCTCAGCGTTTCTTTTACCCTCTTCTGTGTTTCTCCTTTCTTCCCTGTCTGCTCGCTCTCTCTCTCTCTCTCTCTCTCTCTCTCTCTCTCTCTCTCTCTCTCTCTCTCTCTCTCTCTCTCTCTCTCTCTCTCTCTCTCTGTATGCACCCCCCCCCACCCCCTTGTCTGTGCTTTATTGACTGGCCCGGAGTTCATTACCCATAGTGTTTGCCAGAGCTGAATGTTCACACGCACACACAAGCGCACACACACATATACCCAAATGCAAACAAAAGCACACATCTAAGCACAACTACTAACACAGAGAAACGCACACACGCACACACACACACACATATACATACAGATACACACAGCCATGCACGCACTGACACACCATCATGGACAAACACATCCACATCAATGCACACAAAGACAAGCACTCTCACACACACCATAACCACACAAAAAGGTGCCTATATACAGGTTAGAGAGAGATAAGACAGCTGCGAACTGTCAAACTACAAAGCTGAAACGGGGGAGAGGGTGGAGGGGGAGAGCGAGGAAGAGATAGGTGGTCATACCGTTAGGCCAGAGAGCCATCTTCCTCAATAACAACTTCGCACGATTTGTAATCCTTGTTCTCATTTCTGGCAGAAGCCTCCATTGTTGTGTGTGTGTGTGTGTGTGTGTGTGTGTGTGTGTGTGTGTGTGTGTGTGTGTGTGTGTGTGTCCAGTGTTTGGCAGTAATATATATTTGTACTTCAAGCTGAACAACTTGTTTGAGAACAAGTTGGGGTTGTGCCTGAAGACTTCCTCTTTCTGTGACTAGAAGAAGAAGACGAGCGATGACTGGTGCACTGATCAGCAGAGGTGTACCGGTTATCTTCGGTCCGACTCGAGTCACACGACTTGGACTGGAGTCAGACTCAAGTCACTAGTTTGACGACTTCAGACTTGACGAAACTGGAAAAGACTTGCAATTCGACGTGGACTTTAGCGTCGGTGACTGGTGACTTGACTTGGACTTGAGCCGTTTGACTTGAAAGACTAGACACCTTCTCCGTAGCCAAACATAAAATGCTTTTAAAAAGTGTGCAGCCAACCCAGATTAGCATCCGGATGTGGGCCACTTCAGGCAGCGATGCGGCACTGGCGGCCTTCTTCTGGCCCTGACAACATGGATGTGAGCCTGAAGTGGCCCACATGTATATAACAGCAAATATGGCCCAAATATGCCAAATCAAATGTGGGCCTTTTCTTGCAGAGATGCGGCGCTCTCGGCAACATGTGATCTGGATGTGACCCTGAAGTGGCCCGTGTGGTAAATGGTGAATATGGCCCAAATATCACAAACCAAATATGGGCCACCTTTGGCAAATATGTGGCACATGCGGCATTGCTATGGCTTGGTTCTGGCCCAGATCTGGCAAACAGGAGCGGACCGCCCAAGTGCCGTCATTCCACGTGATATGTGGGCCGGATGAAAGTGTCGGGTGTGGGACGGGTCCGGGCCCCAGCAGTTTTGCTATCTGGGAATCGACTCTTCATTTCTAGGATTACAGCTACACTTTGGGTCAGTCAGTAATAAATAAAATTTAAAAAAAAACCATTTATGATTTGTGTAAATGTAGTTTATTAACTGCCGCTCTGTTAAGATTGTGTAATGGCATTAACTTTGACGAAGCGTGCATAACGACTCGGAAGTTTGGGACTCGGGACTAGGAAAAAACTGACCTGGTCCCATTTTTGCCAGTCAGGGTTTTTTTTTTTATCATCTTGCAGGGAAACGCTGAGACGCGTTTGTGAGAATATAAGCAATACATGTTTTTGTGTGTCAAGTCGGTTTTATTTGTGCAGCCCTACATAAGTCACAGTTGCCGTTTCGGACCTAAACAAACCGAGACTACGACGCCAACGGACGATGAGACAGACTCAACCTGGGGGGGTTTTTTAGCACAAGGTGCTGACGCAGCAGTACAACCTCGTCTTCCCTTTCAGCGGATCCGTGGGATTTGAAGAGGTCAGACATCACTGACAGCGCCGCACGTCACCAACGGTGTCCGTCTACCGAGCACGGTAACCGGACTGACACCTGAAGCCAGGTTCCCTCAGCCGGGACCGTTCTCTCTCCAACGCCTCCCACCACATACGGTCCGGTATACATGCTGGAGAAAAGAGATGGAAAATTAATTACAGCCAGAGACATTAACACATGCACATGCTGTTTTCTTTTTTTTGTTTGGTCTCCCCAGTTGTACCAGGCCAGTTACCCCACTCTTCCGAGCCGTCCCGGTCGCCGCTCCACCCCCTCTGCCGATCCGGGGAGGGCTGCAGACCACCACCTGTCTCCTCCCATACATGTGGAGTCGCCAGCCGCTTCCTTTCACCTGACAGTGAGGAGTTTCACCGGGGAGGATGTAGAGCATGGGAGGATCACGCTACCCCCCCCCAAACAGGCACCCCGACCAACCAGAGGAGGCGCTAGTGCAGCGACCGGGACACATACCCACACCCGGCTTCCCACCCACAGACACGGCCAATTGTGTCTGTAGGGACGCCCGACCAAGCCGGAGGTAACACCGGGATTCAAACCGGCGACTCCTGTGTTGGTAGGCAACGGAATAGACCGCCATGCTACCCAGACGCCCTGGAAATAATGTTTGAAAAAGAAATACAATATTCATTTGTATACTACACGGCCGCAGTATTTGTGTGTTGCAGGCTGTCACACGAGTCCACCAGCCTGTCAAGTCGACCTGCGTGAGTACAGTGATGTTTTCAGCGTCGGGGCCTGCTCTGACTCCCGGATCCCGCTTCACGACGTCACAACCGCCGCTTGGTATGAACGACCCCTATCCTCCATCCTTCACTGTGAAATAACCTTCCCGTGTCTGTATATCTCCAACAACCCACTAATGCATGCTCCCGCACACTCCATCCTCACGTGCATTCAAACACACCTACTCTCACGCGCACCCATACTTGTGCGCACACACATATATACTGTTCACTCACACATACACATTGTTCTCTTTCTAAAGGGCAGACTCTGGCACACACATTACTATGTGCGCACACACACACACACATGCAGACACACACGTCCCGTCCTCATGTTGCGGCATTATTGTCACTTCATACCAGTCTCCCGGTATATCCCGTCGTTAGCTGCTCATATATTCTGGGACGCTATTGGCTGCTGACGCCAATACGAGGGCACGGCTAATGCTTGATGCTAATGCAGTAGCAGGCCGCGAGAGTCCTGAGTTTGCTCACCCATCTGGGATTATGTGGATCTCTTTAATCTGTTGTTAGCTTGCAGCGGAGGTACACACCGGCAAGTTAATCTGAGCGCCGTGGGACGGCCATGCACCTTGCCTCGTCCTCCCTTAATCTACTCCCCCTTCCCGGAGAATGAGAGGGAATTGCACCCTTGGTCACTGTGGGAGTGGTGCATGTGTTTACTGTGTCAGGAAAGGACATTTCGAACGACGCGACAGCCGGGTCCATCTACATGTGTCAGTTCTTCTTCCGCCATGGTAAAAAATACCACGCCAGTTTTGCTGCCGAGGATTCGTGATCCGTCCGGAAGTGTCCAATTGTGAGCAGACGCCGGTATTTTTATTTTTCCGCTTGTTAGTTGTCATTTGTTAGGGTCTTTTTTGCTGTTCATTTCTTTGTCTTTGCAGCTGTGCATAAACCAGGTCAGCAATACGAAGCTTGTTTCTAATCTGGTCTCAAAAATGTGTTGAATTGTCCTCTGGAGGCTTCATATTGTCTAGAACCAACCCAGTTGGGCGTCCGGGTAGCGAAGCGGTC
The DNA here is from genome assembly GCF_029633865.1 of Lampris incognitus. NCBI lineage: Eukaryota > Metazoa > Chordata > Actinopteri > Lampriformes > Lampridae > Lampris > Lampris incognitus. The sequence continues at coordinate 55,177,282 of NC_079219.1, forward strand.
TATTCCGTTGCGTACCAACATGCAGATCGGCGGTTCGAATCCCCGTGTTACCTCCGGCTTGGTCAGGCGTCCCTAAAGACACAATTGGCCGTGTCCACGGGTGGGAAGCCGGATGTGGGTATGTGTCCTGGTCGCTGCACTAGCGCCTCCTCTGGTCGGTCGGGGCGCCTGTTGGGGGGGGGGAGCTGGAGGGAACCACAATCTAACCTGCGTGTATTTAACATTCCAAAATGAGGGTGGAGGTTTCCCATCGGAGGCTATGGGGCACCCGGGTCAGAAGGGTGAGGACCAACCGAAAGGTGACTTGTGCAGATTAAATTACGACTGCTAATAACTGACCTAAAGTACTAGTATTCATTCAGCTGTTATAATAAAACCAGAAAACTAGCCTGTAACAACTACAGCGGTGGCTACTGCCTGTTGAATAGGACCAGTACAGTTAAGATAGGGACCAGTAGGGAGCAGTGCGTTGACTACTCGGCAAGAAGAAAAAGCGCAAGTCAGCTATTTTAGTGACGAGTGCATTTTAAGGAATAACTAATCGAAGGGCCTCCCACAGAAAAGGGATGGAAAGCATAATATCTGGCTTCCCTATCAAAGATAACAGGTTTGAGATGCTGAAAGATCCTTATGTCGTGGGTCTGGTATCAGAGAGCAAGAGAAGGCGAAAGGGAGAGACAAAGCGTGGGGCGAGCGACCTTGGCAGAGACTTGTCCACGGGGTCCGCTGCTAATGTGATGATGTGGGCTGTTGACCCGGCTCCTCCTTGTCACAAGTGGTTTTCTCATTTAGAGTCTGACTGCTGCTCGTGTGGCGTCACTGTTATCGGTTCGGCAGCCATTTAGCCCGGGCTTTCTGTCGGCGACCCTCTTTACATGAAAAGGGGGCGGGACCTCTGTGCTTCCGACCAATCAGAGCAGCGGTTCGCCGAGCTTCAGCTCCACAGCTGTGTCTCAAATACACATGCTACGTACTATTTCTAACTGTGTATTGAGTATGTCGTGTGTTCTCACCGGAAGACAGACGCACTAAATCTGTTTCAGTTCTGGGTGTGCTGTCGGTGGACGCTATTGTCCCATAATGCAAAGCGTTCGACCAAGCAGCCAAGCGGACCATCAAAGGTGTATAAATGTTTGGGGCATCCGGGTACCATAGCAGTCTATTCCGTTGCCTACCAACACGGGTATCGCCTGTTCGAATCCCCATGTTACCTCCGGCTTGGTCGGGCGTCCCTACGGACACAATTGGCCGTGTCTGCGGGTGGGAAGCCGGATGTGGTTATGTGTCCTGGTTGCTGCAATAGCGCCTCCTCCGGTCAGTCGGAACACCTGTTCGGGGGGGAGGAGGAACTGGGGGGAATGGCGTGATCCTCCCATGCACTGTGTCCCCCTGGCGAAACTCCTCACTGTCAGGTGAAAAGAAGCGGCTGGCGACTCCGCATGTATCGCAGGAGGCATGTGGTGGTCTGCAGCCCTCCCCGGATCAGCAGAGGGGGTGGAGCAGTGAACGGGACAGCTCGGAAGACTAGAGTAATTGGGGAGAAAAGAGGGGGACAGTAGGACCGGAGTAAGCAAACTTCTCTCACCACTTCCGGTGTGAGAAAATGATCGCGCGAATTCACGTTAGCGGCGGCCTCACCCAGTACCATCCATGCAGGGTCTTTGTCCACGTCTGTGTCTAAGTTTTGTCTTCGTTTGATGAGTGAGAGATGACTGAGAGAGCTTGGTCTGCTGTGTCCTGTGGGTCCAGGGACCAAGGCCTTGCCTGGAGCTGCGCCTGAGGAGGTAACACCGAGGGCGGTCTGACAGGACACCAAAGCAGGGCAGGCTAAGCTAACTGCTAGCCTATGCAGACCGGCAGTTCTGATAACAGCGAGGGCGGTCTCATCCAGCCTTGACTGTCATGTTTTTGGTGTCGTCGTGTGGCGTGCGGGGAGGCATGTCGAAGGTGTCTGGCTGGGGCTAGTGTTGGATTGGCTGAGGGAACTTGGTCTGCTGCCTCCAGTGGCCCAGGGACCATGGCCCTGCCTGGTCCTTGGGCCCATGCTAACCGACAAACGGTTAGCATGTTCGTTTCTGATATGCTAACATCTGAAATAGTACACCATGAAGATGAGTACAAAGTACATAGTACTGGTATGTAGCATGGTATTTTTGTGTAGTACAGTATTTGTGTGTAGTGTGGTATTTGTGTGTTATACAGTATTTGTGTGTAGCATGGTATTTGTGTGTAGTACAGTATTTGTGTGTAGTGTGGTATTTGTGTGTAGTACGGTATTTGTGTGTAGCATGGTATTTGTGTGTAGTACAGTATTTGTGTGTAGCATGGTATTTGTGTGTAGCACGGTATTTGTGTGTAGTACAGTATTTGTGTGTAGTGTGGTATTTGTGTGTAGCACAGTATTTGTGTGTAGCATGGTATTTGTGTGTAGTACGGTATTTGTGTGTAGCATGGTATTTGTGTGTAGTACAGTATTTGTGTGTAGTACAGTATTTGTGTGTAGTGTGGTATTTGTGTGTAGCACAGTATTTGTGTGTAGTACAGTATTTGTGTGTAGCACAGTATTTGTGTGTAGCACGGTATTTGTGTGTAGTACAGTATTTGTGTGTAGCACAGTATTTGTGTGTAGCATGGTATTTGTGTGTAGTACAGTATTTGTGTGTAGCATGGTATTTGTGTGTAGCACAGTATTTGTGTGTAGCACGGTATTTGTGTGTAGTACAGTATTTGTGTGTAGTACAGTATTTGTGTGTAGCATGGTATTTGTGTGTAGTACAGTATTTGTGTGTAGTACAGTATTTGTGTGTAGTGTGGTATTTATGTGTAGTGTGGTATTTGTGTGTAGCACGGTATTTGTGTGTAGTGTGGTATTTGTGTGTAGCACAGTATTTGTGTGTAGTGTGGTATTTGTGTGTAGCACAGTATTTGTGTGTAGCATGGTATTTGTGACACAGCTCACATCCCCAAAATGGCCTTTAGAGTTCAACGAGAGAAAGAAGTGACCTTTTTTCTGATTGAATAAACTAACAGTTGTCATTGATAGATTTCAGGTGTCTCACACACACGCACACGTGCACACCCTCCTTGTGTCTGGTCCGGTCCGGTCCGGTCCGGTCCGGGTTGGCGAGCTCTTGTAAGGGAGCACGGCGTTTCTGTCTTCTCTGTTCTGCTTTCTGTCCTCTTCTTCCGGTGCTACTCCATCCTTCTTCGTTCCGTTCCGCTCTTTACTCCACTCGGGCCGCCTCCGGTCCGTCCTGCCCTCGGTCCAGATCGGATCAGGTCTGTTCCGTGTAGTTGTCTTTCTGTTCTGCTCCGGTCTGGGTCCTGCCGGGTTCTGTTCCGTTGGCACCGTCTCCCGGCCCGTTCCGCTTCGCCCTCCCCCTGCTCGGCTCGGGTCTCTCCGGCGGACTTGACCTTGCCATGTTGTGGGTGACGCGTCGGGCTGCAGGCTCACCTGGTCATCATAATTCATAACGCGAGGGGAAGCAGACAGACGGGAAGAGTCGAGGGGGGAGGGGGGAGGGGGGGGGAGACTGGCAGGGCGAGAGAGAGAGAGACAGCGTGTGGTAGACAGACACACACTCAGGTGGAAAAGGCACATCCGTAGCAATGCCCTTTGGTTTTTCTGGTTATCAAGCTGCGATAAGGAAACGGCGGAAGGAAAGCTGAGAAGTATGATAGGAGGGGATAAGGAGGGGGGGTACGAGGGGGGGGGATAAGGGGGGTGATAGGGATGAGAGGGAGAGCAGGATGGGAGAAGGGGAGAGGAGTGGGGAGATAATGTACTGTAGGCTGATTAATGTCAGAGGCGTCTGGCTCCTGAATACTTATGAAGCAGATGTCAATGGAGCCTTAGCCCACAAGGTTACGCAGACAGGGAGGGGAGGGGCGGTGGGGGGGGGGGGAGGAAGGGGTGGGGTGGGGTGGGGGGGGCTGAAAGAGGTAGCGGGACGAGAGAGGATGAAACGGAATAAAAGAGACGCGGCTTAAAAGGAAGAAACAAACACGATGAAAAACGAGAAAGAAAGAAAATGAGAAGAACATAAGTTGAAGGAACTCAGCCAACGTAAGAGAAGAAGAAGAAACTCTTAACAACACAGGAGAGCGACGCGGGGGCGTCCGGCTAGCTGGCGGGCTATTCCGATGCCTGCCAACACGGGGATCGCCGGTTCGAATCCCCGCGTTGCCTCCGGCTAGGTCGGGCATCCCTAGACACGGTTGGCCGTGTCCGCGGGTACCGGATGTGGGTATGTGTCCGGGTCGCTGCACTAGCGCCCCCTCTGGTCAGACGGGGCGCCTCTTCATGTGGGGGGGGGTAGCGTGATCCTCCCATGCGCTATGTCTCCCCTGGTGAAACTCCACTGTCAGGGGAAAAGAAGGGGGTGGAGCAGCGACCGGGGCAGCTCGGAGGAGTGGGGTAGTTGAACAAGTACTACTGGGGAGAAAAGGGGGGGGGGTAAAAAAAGGAAGAAAGAACAAGGCCAAACAAACAAACAAACAAAAATGAGGAAAAATAACTGGAGAGTTAAGCCAAAGAAAGACGAACACAAACTGATGTGTTTACAAACAAACAAACAAACAAACAAACAAACAAACAAACAGAGGACTTGCACCTTTATTCCATCATGGTGCCAAAATCCTCCATCTCTCCCTGTTTGATCAGAGACCTAACACCCCCACCCTACCCCCGGACATTATTGATGACGGAGCAGTGACCTTTAACCTCCAACCTCTTTGAGCAGCCTTGCCCCCGTCTTGACCTCTTGGGACAGTTGTAATGACCCCCCCCTCCCCCGGCCGCTGGGCTGGACGGAGGTCAACAACAAAAGGCCAAGAGCGTCGGTCCGACGGCCAGAGTGACCTGAGGAAGGGACGAGGTCCACTGATTAACTGACTGGACCGTCTATTAGGAAGGGAGGGCAAGATACGGTGGGGTGGGGGGGGTCTCTGTTATCAAAGACACCTCAGAGGGCCCCTCTGTTCTCAACATGAGTCAGCCGTCTGATAAGGGGGGGGAAAGACCCCGGCGGGACCTTAAGTCGCAGGGTTTGCTGATGAAGAGCACATGGTCAGTGGTACACTTCCTAACGAAGCGCCGTCAGAGAGGAGGGGGTAAGACTAGGACGGTAGGATGAGGTGGAGGGGGGGGGGTAAGACTAGGACGGTAGGATGAGATGGAGGGGGGGGGGTAAGACTAGGACGGTAGGATGAGATGGAGGGAGGGGGGGTAAGACTAGGACGGTAGGATGAGATGGAGGGAGGGGGGTAAGACTAGGACGGTAGGATGAGATGGAGGGAGGGGGGGGTAAGACTAGGACGGTAGGATGAGATGGAGGGAGGGGGGGTAAGACTAGGACGGTAGGATGAGATGGAGGGAGGGGGGTAAGACTAGGACGGTAGGATGAGATGGAGGGAGGGGGGTAAGACTAGGACGGTAGGATGAGATGGAGGGAGGAGGGGTAAGACTAGGATGGTAGGTTGAGATGGAGGGGGGGGGGTAAGACTAGGACGGTAGGAGGAGATGGAGGGAGGAGGGGTAAGACTAGGACGGTAGGATGAGATGGAGGGAGGAGGGGTAAGACTAGGACGGTAGGATGAGATGGAGGGAGGGGGGGTAAGACTAGGACGGTAGGATGAGATGGAGGGAGGGGGGTAAGACTAGGACGGTAGGATGAGATGGAGGGGGGGGTAAGACTAGGACGGTAGGATGAGATGGAGGGAGGGGGGTAAGACTAGGACGGTAGGATGAGATGGAGGGAGGGGGGTAAGACTAGGACGGTAGGATGAGATGGAGGGAGGGGGGGGTAAGACTAGGACGGTAGGATGAGATGGAGGGAGGGGGGTAAGACCAGGACGGTAGGATGAGATGGAGGGAGGGGGGGGGGTAAGACTAGGACGGTAGGATGAGATGGAGGGAGGGGGGTAAGACTAGGACGGTAGGATGAGATGGAGGGAGGAGGGGTAAGACTAGGACGGTAGGATGAGATGGAGGGAGGGGGGGTAAGACTAGGACAGTAGGATGAGATGGAGGGAGGGGGGGTAAGACTAGGACGGTAGGATGAGGTGGAGGGGGGTTAAGACTAGGACGGTAGGATGAGGTGGAGGGACACGGGGCCCGACGGAGGGGAAGGGGACGTTTGAACGTTAACTTCCCATCCACCCACTGACTTGCACCTATTTCCTCTCCTCTCCTTCTCTCAGGTCTCTGCTTCTGTCATCGCCGATCTCCTCTTGTCTCTCCTCTGCCGTTGTTTCCCTTCACCCCTCCTCTCCTCCACTACTGTCTCCCCCCCCCCCCTCTCTTTATTAGCAGTCCATTTACAACACAGTCAGTCTGGATTCTCCCCAGTTACTGCTCCCTTGGGCTCAAGACACTAAGACACACATGCACACATGCATAAACACACATGCACATACACACACATACACACACATACACATGCATGCACAGACACACAGACGTGCATACACAAATGCACACAAAATAAAACAACACACACACTTAAGGTCAATTAACATGCAAGCAAAAAGCATTCTTCTCCTATGCATGTGACTGATCGTGCGTGTGCGTGTGCGTGTGCGCGCGTGCGTGCGTGTGCATGTATGTGTGTGTGTGTGTCTATCTACTATATACAATGCGTGTCTGTATCCAAGTGGAGGCTTGCAGATCTGTACGTTAACATATAGTATAACCTGATCTGTGTGCGCGCCGCGCGTGCGTGTGCGTTTGTGTGTGTCCGTGCACGTGTGCGTTATCAGCAGCGTCCCAGCGCGCTCGCCGAGGGCCAGTCTATTTAGTGTTTATAACAAAGCCTTTTACTGAGGTTCCAATCAGGATTAAACCCTTATCAGCACACACAGACCACAGGACACAGCCAGGGAACAAGTGTGTGCGTGCACGCGTGTGTGCGTGTGCACGCGTGTGCGTGCGTGCGTGTGTGTGTGTGTGAAGGAGGTGTATTGTTTTCACGTGTATAGGTTTGTCTGTTTCTACATGTGCGGACGTGCACGTTTTTGGATCGTGTGCACTGGGGACGTGTTCATTTGTATTTGCGCGTGTTCGCGCGCCGGGGTGTGTGTGTGTGTGTGTGTGTGTGTGTATTTGCGCGTGCACGTGTGTTGGTGTATTTGGGGAAACACGTGGGCGAGCAGATATGAAACTGAGACCGCATTGGATCCAGATCCTGACCGGTCACCCCTCGCGGGCAGGATAATGATCACCGCTGTGCGCGCCTGCCTTCATAGTTATGCATGCGCGGCGTGTGCGCTCGCACGTGCGCGCGTTTCGCGTTTGTGTACGTGCGCGCGCGCGCGTTTCGCGTTTGTGTACGCGCGCGCGCGGAGTGCATCTTATTGTCTCACCCTAATTGAACCCGTGACAGTGTGAGGTGCAGAGAGGGAGGGAGGGAGGGAGGGAGAAGCTTGGACGACAAGACAAGAAAAGGCAAAGACAAAGGGATGGAGAGATGGAGGAAGCAACAGAGGGGGGGGGGGGAGACAGAGAGAGGAGAGATGCAGAGAATCAAACCCAAAGAAAGAAAGGAGGGGGGGGATTAATGTCAACATCAAAGACAGGGGCCTCCTCTCCGTTTGGATGGAGGTACATTAAGTAACCGCTGAAACGACAGCAGGAGGAGGAGGGGAGGAGAGGGTGAAGAAGAAAGGAGGGAGAAAGGAGGGCGATACAATAAGTGGTGAGGAGGAATGGAGAGATGAGATAGGGAAAGAAAGGAGAGCAGTGAAGAGGCTAGCGCACAGAATAGATAGGCGAGGGAGGAGAGGAGGGAGGAGAGGAGGGAGGGAGGAGAGGAGGGAGGAGTGGAGTGCAAACCAAATACATTAAAGAAGAAAAACTCACACTGGACCGTTTCTGAGCGTGTGGATCTCAGTGTTTTAACAGTACTCAGAACATGACACTCGGGAACCGGGCCAGGGTCCGTTTCTGAGTATGTGGGTCTCAGTATTTTAGCAGTATTCAGAACATGACACTCGGGAACCGGGCCAGGGTCCGTTTCTGAGTATGCGGGTCTCAGTATTTTAGCAGTACTCAGAACATGACACGTGGGAACCGGGCCAGGGTCCGTTTCTGAGTATGTGGGTCTCAGTGTTTTAACAGTACTCAGAACATGACACGCGGGAACCGGGCCTGGGTCCGTTTCTGAGCATGTGGGTCTCAGTGTTTTAACAGTACTCAGAACATGACACGCGGGAACTGGGCCAGGGTCCGTTTCTGAGTATGTGGGTCTCAGTAATTTAGCAGTATTCAGAACATGACGCGTGGGAACCGGGCCAGGGTCCGTTTCTGAGTATGTGGGTCTCAGTATTTTAGCAGTATTCAGAACATGACGTGTGGGAACCGGGCCAGGGTCCGTTTCTGAGTATGTGGGTCTCAGTGTTTTAACAGTACTCAGAACATGACGCGTGGGAACCGGGCCAGGGTCTGTTTCTGAGTATGTGGGTCTCAGTGTTTTAACAGTACTCAGAACATGACGCGTGGGAACCGGGCCAGGGTCCGTTTCTGAGTATGTGGGTCTCAGTGTTTTAACAGTACTCAGAACATGACACGCGGGAACCGGGCCAGGGTCCGTTTCTGAGCATGTGGGTGTCAGTATTTTAACAGTATTCAGAACATGACACGCGGGAACCGGGCCAGGGTCCGTTTCTGAGCGTGTGGGCCTCAGTATTTTAGCAGTATTCAGAACATGACACGCGGGAACCGGGCCAGGGTCCGTTTCTGAGCATGTGGGCCTCAGTATTTTAAGCGTACTCGGAACATGACACCCGGGAACCGGGCCAGGGTCCATTTCTGAGTATGTGGGTCTCAGTATTTTAACAGTATTCAGAACATGACACCCAGCAACCGGGCCAGGGTCCGTTTCTGAGCATGTGGGCCTCAGTATTTCAAGCGTACTCAGAACATGACACCTGGTAACCGGGCCAGGGTCCGTTTCTGAGCATGTGGGTGTCAGTATTTTAACAGTATTCAGAACATGACACCCAGCAACCGGGCCAGGGTCCGTTTCTGAGCATGTGGGCCTCAGTATTTTAAGCGTACTCAGAACATGACACCCGGGAACCGGGCCAGGGTCCGGTGTGCCCTGCATAGTTGTCAGCATGTGTTTTGTCGTGTTATGTTTGCATCTTTCTTGGGGAGCTCAGGTCCAACACAACAATGCGACCCAAACAAAGAGACAATAAACTGTTGTAAACCCGCCTGCCGCGTGTCGCCGCCGCCGCCGCCACGGGGCCCGGCGAGGGCCGCCTTTTTGTTCCTTTGTGGGCCGGAGCTCAAAGACGACATGGGATCCCAGGTCTTAAGATCCTTTTTAATGATGCAACAATACAGTAGACCTTTTTAATATTATCATACCACCACAGCTCATTATGCAGATGTACGTCATTAATATTCATGATACACACACACACTCACAGACACACACACGCGCAGACACACAGCCGCCGGGGAGGGGTCTGCGTCAGACACAACAATGAGCGGGCAGAAACTGAGAAAACTGGATCCATGAATAAATATGAGAGTCCACAGAGGATTATTTACACCTGCCCCTCTGCTCACTGTACAACAAGAGGTACAGTAACCACCGTTAGAGCGAGCTATATTATATATGTATCATTTTCTATACATATATAAAAAGAGAGAGATATAGATAGAAGATAGATACATACATACATGTGTGTGATATATATATATGTGTGTGTATATATATATAGATATAGAGAGATATAGATATACACACATACATCTTACATTACAGTCATTTAGCCGACGCTTTTATCCAAAGCAACTTACAAATAAGTTCATTTAACGAAGGAAATCAGGAGAACTACGAGTCATCAGAGGTCATAAGTGCATCTTCTCTCTAAACAAGCATCTAAGAGCAAAACCAGTGCTAAAGTAAAAGCGCCAGAAAGAGATTTTTTTTTAAATGAGTGAATACAATAAGTGCTGAGAGCAAGTATGTGTGATATATATATATATATATATATATATAAATATATATATATATATATCACCTTATATATGTGTGTGTGTATATATATAATATGTATATATACACGTGTAATAGAAATATGTGTTTTTTATACATTTATATGTATTACACACACACACACATATATGTGTGTGTGTGTTATATAAATATATATATATATATATACATGTGTGTGTAATATATATATGTGTGTATGTTTTATACATATGTATGTTTTTCACACACACACACGTATATACACATTCCATCCATTATCCCAACCTCTTCTCCTGCTCTCAGGGTTGTGGGGATGCTGAAGCCCATCCCTCCCAGCAGTCATTGGGCAGCCGGCGGGGAGACACCCTGGACAGGCCGCCAAGCCATCACAGGGACAACACATTCACACCTAGGGACAATTTAGTACGGCCGAGTCACCTGACCTACATGTCTTTGGACGGTGTGAGGAAGCCCACGCAGACACGGGGAGAACATGCAAACTCCAGACAGAGGACGACCCGGGACGACCCCCAAGGTTGGACTACCCCGGGGCTCGAACCCAGGACCTTCTTCCTGTGAGGCGACCGCGCTAACCACTGCACCACCGTGCCGCCTAGATGTAAACACACATACATATATCGCACATATGGGGTGGGTGAGCTCTGAGGACTCGAGACATTTCATCTTCCCGTTTTACTTTATATCGACATAATTTTTTTTGGGGGGGGGGGGGGTATCTTTTTTAAAATTGACCTTATAAACGGAGACAAGCTGTGACTATAGAGCCAAGCGAGTGGTTTTCTCCGTCCGTCTCTCCGATCCTTTCTTTCACCATATAACAACAGCAGTAACGTTTAAACGTACACAGCTGTGGACACGCCGTAAAGAGGCGATGAAGAGACGCCACGGCCCGTGGGTTTTATTTCGCTCCCTGAGAATGAGGCCCCCTGCTCTATGACAGGATGAGGCGAGAAGAGACCCTCCTCATGCCCACCTTGTCTGGTCTCCAGACCTGCTCGTGAAACGCCTCCGTTAGTGCGACCGCAGTACGCAAGCCATCCGTTTCCGGTCATGGCGTGAAAAGTGAACGCGTGTTGTCGTCTCCCCTGGATAAATATAAGTGTTGCAACCCGGTTGAAATGAAAAGCCGTCTCTCAACATCACCCCGTCCCCACCCCCCACCCCGGTGGCCGTTAGCCGTCCGTCTACATTAACTCTGCTGACACTTTGCGTGTGATGACTTTGAGGAAATTTACAGTCACGGTCTCAGTCATTATAATACATTTGCATGCGTAATTATGTGCATTGATGATTTTTATGGTGATGAGGCAACCCAAGTCAGTCAGGAGGAGGATTAGAATGAGCTGCACGGGGAAATAAGTGTGACCGAAACATTTCAATCTTTGTTTCGGAGACAAACAAAAAGAAACAGGGAGCCACGGCTGTATAAAAACAAAAAAACAAATTTAAATTGACAGTCTGAGATAGTTTTAAATGCACCTGCCTATCCACTGGAATATTCTGATGTGAGGATGTACAGAATATGATTCACACGGGGCGTCCGGGTAGCGTAGCGGTCTATTCCGTTGCCTACCGCTACGGGGGTCGCCGGTTCGAATCCCTGTGTTGACTCCGGCTTGGTTGGGCGTCCCTACAGACACAATTGGCTGTGTCTGCGGGTGGGAAGCCGGGTGTGGGTGTGGGTGTGTGTCCTGGTCACTGCGCTAGTGCCTCCTCTGGTCAGTCGGGGCACCTGTTCGAGGGGGAGGGGGAACTGGGGGAAATAGCATGATCCTCCCACGTGATTTCCCTGGGGAAACTCCCAACTGTCAGGTGAAAAGAAGCGGCTGGCGACTCCACATGTATCGGAGGGGGCACGTGGTAGTCTGCAGCCCTCCCCGGATCGGCGGAGGGGGTGGAGCAGCGACCGGGACACCTACCCAGACAGCGAAATCGCTGTGGCCCGGACCCGTCCCACACCCGACACTTTCATCCGGCCCACATACCGTGTCGAATGATGGCACTTGGGCGGTCTGCTCCTGTTTGCCAGATCTGGACCAGAACCAAGCCATAGCAATGCTGCATGTGCCATGTATTTGCCAAAGGTGGGCCATATTTGTTTTGTGATATTTGGGCCATATTCACCATTTAACCCACGGGCCACTTCAAGGTCACATCCAGATCACATGTTGCCCAGAGCACCGCATCTTTGCCAAAAAAGACCCATATTTGATTTAGCATATTTGGGCCATATTTGCTGTTATACATGTGGGCCACTTCAGGCTCACATCCATGTTGTCAGGACCAGAAGAAGACCATCAGTGCCACATCACTGCCTGAAGTGGCCCACATCCGGATGCTATCTGGGCTCCGAAGAGTGGGGTAATTGGCTGGATACACTTGGGGAGAAAAAGGGGGGGGAAATAAAAAAAATGTGGGGCAAATAACGAGGCCGTTATCAAGACGTAGGCTCTGATCCGTGTGGACGTGTTGTGTGGTATTTGCTGTTTAGCTTCAACACGTCAGCTCATTATTCAAATGAGCTCTAATTGAATCCAAAGGCTGAAACCAAACGAGCGCACATGCGGCTCATCTCCAGTGTTCAGCCGGTGAAGCAGATCCGTTTTGCTACAGGACGACGGCATACAATGTTTTTCTGGACTAATCAAATGAGAAACTTAATAAACAGCTATGTAAAGCGGATCTTCGCGCGTTATTGCTCCCCGCGTATGAACGCCATCATTTCTAATCACCTCTCCCCACCGGCGATGTTATGAAGGTGTTAATTTACTTTGGGTGTTTTCACATATAACTCTCTTCACAGTGTCCAAACCGGAGTAATACTGTTACGGTAAGTTTGGGATTAGGGTTGGAAAAGTGTATGACTGGAGCGCAATGCCATTACAAACTTAAGGTCAATTAATGCCATTGCAAACAAATAGCGCACACTAAAACCAATATCCCGTGCAACTATTGTCAGTTTTAATAATAATGATAATACATTTTATTTGCGGGCGCCTTTCTGAGCACTCAAGGACACCTTACAGAACACAGTAAAAAGCAAGCAGCACCGTATCACACGGCATAAAATCAAAACAAAGCCGGGTAGACAAAAAGTTAACACAACAGATAAGTATAAAATCACCATCTGCACAAAACTCAGTGAAGCGTGGGTCAGACTGAATATGCCAGTTGGAAAAGGTGCGTTTTGAGATGGGATGTGAAGGTTGAAAGAGAGTCAGTGTTGTGAAGGTCTTGTGGGAGAGAGGTCCATAGGCGGGGGGCAGAACGACTGAAGGCTCTAGTCCCCGTGGTAGTCCAGCGGGCCGATGGTGTAGTGAGTTGGAGAGCAGAAGAGGATCCGAGAGTAGGGGAGGGTGTGTGGATATGACGGAGTTCAGAAAGATATGAAGGAGCTAGGTTATTAAGGGCCTCAAAGGTGAGGAGCAGGATCTTGAAGTCAATATGGTATTTAACAGGGAGCCAGTGGAGGAGCTGAAGAACAGGAGTGATGTGGTCTATGGAAGGAGTTCTGGTAATGAGACGGGCAGCTGGATTCTGGACCAATTTAAGTTTATGAAGACACTTGAGGGGAAGACCAGAGAGGGTAGAATTACAGCAGTCAATACGGGTTGTAACCAGGATGTGAGTGAGTATGGCGGTGCTGTTAGGTGTAGGTGACGGGTGAAGACGATTAATATTGCGTTGGTGGAAATGTGCAGACCGAGTAACATTGTTGATGTGAGCGTCAAAAGATAATGTGCTGTCCAGGATGACACCCAGACTCTTAAGCTGAGGTGATGGGGGAACTATAGAGTTGTCAATAGTCAGAGAAAAACTATCAGTTTTGGCCAAAGCAGATTTAGTACCCACTAGGAGGACCTCGCTTTTATCACTATTAAGTTTGACACTTTCATCCGCCCCACATACCGCGGGGAATGATGGCACTTGGGCGGTCCGCTCCTGTTTGCCAGATCTGGACCAGAACCAAGCCATAGCAATGCCGCATGTGCCACATATTTGCCAAAGGTGGCCCATATTTGTTTTGTGGTATGTGGGCCATATTCACCATTTACCACACGGGCCACTTCAGGGTCACATCCAGATCACATGTTGCCCAGAGCACTGCAGCTTTGCCAAAAAAGGCCCACATTTGATTTGGCACATCTGGGCCATATTTGCTATTATACATGTGGGCCACTTCAGGCTCACATCCATTTTGTCAGGGCTAGAAGAAGGCCACCAGTGCCGCATCATTGCCTGAAGTGGCCCACATCCGGATGCTGTCTGGGATGTGTCGTCTTTGCTGAATCGTCTAGTTTGTGTTCGGAAAGCTTAAAAAATAAATAAATAAAACCGGTCTTTACGCATGTGGTCTTCCGTGTTTTCAATATTGCACAGGATTTTAAAAGTCTTCAGGTGTGTGTGCAGCTTTAGGTGGGTTGTCAGGTCTAACTTTGCCGAATCATTTATGAATGGCTAACGCGCCATTTAAAAAGGTGGCGTACCTTCATACGAGCACTTGGGGGGGGGGCTGCCCCCCCCCGTCGTCCCTGAAAGAAAGAAAGCCCATTGGCATCGTGTTTGACAAAACTGGCCACACATGCTGAATACTGATTTGTGATGCCGCCGAGTTGTTTGGACCGGATTAGCATGGCAAATGTTCACAGAGGCCGTTTTTAATTGACAAGGGAGAGAAGCCATTGTGAACGCTGATGAAAAAGATGCTGCGGGTTTCAGAATGAAGAGATCCAAAATGTCTGCAGATGGACCAACTGTGTGCAGACATGACTCTCTGTCGCACACACACACACAAAGCAATAAGACAGATTGTTTACCTGGATAATTTCCTGCTCTGAAAACTGGAAGAGAGGAAATCTGGGCTGAGAATTCAGCCAAACCGGTGAAGAAGAGTTTTCACCAAACGCCAGCCTCTTAAAACGTGCTATTTGCATCACCGTCACTCAGGAAAATGGGTGCTGACGTCGCTGTGTGCTAGTTGATTAGGAGCTAGCGCTAATTTGCATGGTCTGACCTACAAATTAATATTGTGGGGTGGAAAAAAAATGGGAGATTTGCATATGCTTGGTAGCGCAGACTAGCCGTAGCTGTGTTTTAAGTCCGGCATGGTTGGGAATTGTGCTGGATTTAAAGGGTATTAGTGATTTAATGTGCATGAATAGTTGTGGCTTTCAACTCGGCCTCCAAGAGTTGTGACGAAAGAAAGAAAGTGTGTGTGTGTGTGTGTGTGTGCGTGCGTGCTCACATGCCTGTGTGCTAGTTTGTTCTAATGAGCATCTGTCAGTGCAGACCTGAAAACCATGGAAGCACCCGGGGTGGTGCTCTGCACATGCTCAGTGGAGCTCCCGGGCGTTCCTGGGAGGTCAACATCTGGGCTGGGAGGCAGGCTGACGGAGGAGCTCTCACACCCGGAGACATCACATGAAGCCGCGCGAATGTCATTCGTGTGGTTCCGCTTTTCCCAAACAAAGGGTTTTGCAGACGGTTTGAATGTGTGTGAGTTGAAAGAGTTCGACGACCCCGGGGGTGTTTTAGGCGTTGACCTCTGTAAGGACATAAGACTTTTGGGCGACGGGAGCCGTTTATTTGGCTCCTTTGACCTTTTAACACATTGTTCTGGATGAATGTGGATGAACTTGGATATGGATTTCCACCGTGGTAGAAGTCCTCCATCCTTCCTTCAACCATGCATTCGTAGACAGGGAAGCCAGCGTAACTGTACTTCCACCCTTCTCACCTCACTTCACGGCCTCACCCAGTACCGGTCTGGGAAGATGGCGGCACGGACTTACGTTTGCGACAGCCTCGCCCAGTACCGTTCATGCAGAGTCTTTGTCCACATCTGTGTCTAAGTTTGTCTTCATTTGATGGCTGGGAGAGCTGGTGCTGGATCGGCTAGGGGAACGTGGTCTGCTGTATCCGGTGGGCCCAGGGACCACGGAGCTGCTCCCGAAGAGGTAACACTGAGGGCAGTCTGGCAGGATGCAGACGCGGGGCAGGCTAAGCTAACTGCTAGCTAGCCCATGCAGACCAGCAGTTCTGACAGTCATCCTGGCTGGCGTTCGTTCTACCACACAGGGAATTATTTATTTATTTTATTTATATATATATATATATATGGATATATGCATTTTGTAGTTTTTATAGTTTATTTGTAGTTTGGATATATGTGTTGTTGTAGTTTGGATATATGTGTTGTTGTAGTTGGGATATGTGTTGTAGTTGGAATATATGTGTTGTAGTTGGGATATGTGTGTTGTAGTTGGGTTATATGTGTTGTAGTTGGGATATATGTGTTGTAGTTGGGATATATGTGTTGTAGTTGGGATATATGTGTTGTAGTTGGGATATGTGTGTTGTAGTTGGGATATGTGTGTTGTAGTTGGGATATATGTGTTGTAGTTGGGATATGTGTGTTGTAGTTGGGATATGTGTGTTGTAGTTGGGATATGTGTTGTAGTTGGGATATATGTGTTGTAGTTGGGATATATGTGTTGTTGTAGTTTGGATATATGTGTTGTAGTTGGGATATGTGTGTTGTAGTTGGGATATATGTGTTGTTGTAGTTTGGATATATGTGTTGTAGTTGGGATATATGTGTTGTAGTTGGGATATATGTGTTGTTGTAGTTTGGATATGTGTGTTGTAGTTGGAATATATGTGTTGTAGTTGGGATATGTGTGTTGTAGTTGGGATATGTGTGTTGTAGTTGGGATATATGTGTTGTAGTTGGGATATGTGTGTTGTAGTTGGGATATGTGTGTTGTAGTTGGGATATGTGTGTTGTAGTTGGGATATATGTGTTGTAGTTGGGATATGTGTGTTGTAGTTGGGATATATGTGTTGTAGTTGGGATATGTGTGTTGTAGTTGGGATATATGTGTTGTAGTTGGGATATGTGTGTTGTAGTTGGGATATATGTGTTGTTGTAGTTGGGATATGTGTGTTGTAGTTTGGATATATGTGTTGTAGTTGGGATATGTGTGTTGTAGTTGGGATATATGTGTTGTAGTTGGGATATGTGTTGTAGTTGGGATATATGTGTTGTAGTTGGGATATATGTGTTGTAGTTGGGATATGTGTGTTGTAGTTGGGATATATGTGTTGTAGTTGGGATATGTGTGTTGTAGTTGGGATATGTGTGTTGTAGTTGGGATATATGTGTTGTTGTAGTTGGGATATGTGTGTTGTAGTTGGGATATGTGTGTTGTAGTTGGGATATGTGTGTTGTAGTTGGGATATATGTGTTGTAGTTGGGATATATGTGTTGTTGTAGTTGGGATATATGTGTTGTAGTTGGGATATGTGTGTTGTAGTTGGGATATATGTGTTGTTGTAGTTGGGATATGTGTGTTGTAGTTTGGATATATGTGTTGTAGTTGGGATATGTGTGTTGTAGTTGGGATATATGTGTTGTAGTTGGGATATGTGTTGTAGTTGGGATATATGTGTTGTAGTTGGGATATATGTGTTGTAGTTGGGATATGTGTGTTGTAGTTGGGATATATGTGTTGTTGTAGTTGGGATATGTGTGTTGTAGTTGGGATATATGTGTTGTAGTTGGGATATATGTGTTGTAGTTGGGATATGTGTGTTGTAGTTGAGATATGTGTTGTTGTAGCTTGGATATGGGTTTCTGTCACTGCTGTGGGCTGGGGGAAACCATATTTTGTTTCATTTCATGTACCCAGGTGCATGAAATGAAATGACAAATATTCCTGATCCCCCCCCGTCCATCCATCCTATAGTGAGGAAGGCCACTTGTGGGGTTTCCCTGTTCACTCTTGCCTAAAGGTGAATGCAGCTTTAATCTTCCAATGAAGCCAAAGATCATCCATCCGTCCATTATCCGAACCACTTATCCTGCTCTCAGGGTCGCGGGGATGCTGGAGCCTATCCCAGCAGTCATTGGGCGGCAGGCGGGGAGACACCCTGGACAGGCTGCCAGTCCATCACACAGGGCCCACACACACACATAGGGGCAATTTAGTATGGCCGATTCACCTGACCTACATGTCTTTGGACTGTGGGAGGAAACCGGAGCCCCCGGAGGAAACCCACGCAGACACGGGGAGAACATGCAAACGCCACACAGGGGACGACCCGGGACGACCCCCAAGGCTGGACTACCCGGGGGCTCGAACCCAGGACCTTCTTGCTGTGAGGCGACCACGCTAACCACTGCGCCACCGTGCCGCGCCAGAGATTTTTTTTTTTTAAATTTTTTAATCTTGGTTTCATCTTTTATCTCTTTGAATCGTTTCCTCTGTTTGTGTTCCTCTGTTTGCGAGGCGGCATCGTAAATTCTGTTTTTGAAAAGGCGCGATATGAATAAATTCAAATTGATTTGTAATTCCATTTGAAGAGAGTGAAGACTTTAATTGTGGAAGTCGTTTAGAGAGAGGGCGAGAGAGAGAGGGAGGGAGGGAGAGAGAGAGAGAGAATAATTAAACGGGTACTTACTCATAAGAGGGGCATGTGCGCTCTCTCCCTGGTTCAGTGCTGATTGCATTGCTGTGGAAGTACTTCTAGTCGGGACCTGAGGCGAAAAACGAAACGAGTCCTCAAATCCGGTCTCCCAAGTTCAGCCAGAGGAGCAGGTCCGGGTCGCAGCGGTGCAGCTGCAGTTTCCTCCGCTAACTAAATAAAAAACTTAATCAGCGAATATGTAAAAAGCGGTTCTCACGTATTAACGTGATGCTGCGCATGAGAACGATCGTTCAAAATGCCCCCCCCCCTCCGTTTAGCTCGTTTATCCAAGGCTGCAGAAATGATCTGAACCTTGTTACCCCGTGATTGTTCAGCTGTACGGGGCCTGTCAAACGTGTTTAGGGAGGTTCCAACCTCATTTAACCACATGGTGCCGATCCTTGGCCCCCCCCCCCTGCAAAAGTCCGTGAAGGGGTGTGTGTGTGTGTCAGGTTTTTCTATCCTAATGAGGACCAAATGTCCCCATTAGCATAGAAAAACCTGAAACCACCTACCTCGTGGGGACATTTTATGGGTCCTCGTGAGGAAAAGGGTCTATTTTAGGATTAGGACTTGGTTTTAAGGTTAAGGTTAGAATTAGGATTAGATTACGGTTGGGGTAAGGGTTAAGATTAGGATTAGGTTAAATTTGGGGTAAGGGTTAAAATTAGGATTAAGTTAAGGTTGGGGTAAGGGTTAAGGTTAGAATTAGGTTAAGGTTAGGGTTAAGGTTAGGATTAGGTTAAGGTTAGGGTAAGTGTTAAGATTAGGATTAGGTTAAGGTTAGAGTAAGGGTTAAGGTTAGGATTAGGTTAAGGTTAGGGTAAATTTTAAGGTTAGAATTAGGATTAGGTTAAAGTTAGAGTAAGGGTTAAGGTTAGAATTAGGATTAGGTTAAGGTTAGGGTAAGGGTTAAGGTTAGAATTAGGTTAAGGTTAGGGTAAGGGTTAAGGTTAGGATTAGGTTAAGGTTAGGGTAAGGGTTAAGGTTAGGATTAGGTTAAGGTTAGGGTAAGGGTTAAGGTTAGAATTAGGTTAAGGTTAGGGTAAGGGTTAAGGTTAGAATTAGGATTAGGTTAAAGTTAGGGTAAGGGTTAAGGTTAGGATTAGGTTAAGGTTAGGGTTAGGATTAGGTTAAGGTTAGAATTAGGTTAAGGTTAGGGTAAGGGTTAAGGTTAGAATTAGGATTAGGTTAAGGTTGGGGTAAGGGTTAAGGTTAGAATTAGGATTAGGTTAAGGTTAGGGTAAGGGTTAAGGTTAGAATTAGGTTAAGGTTAGGGTAAGGGTTAAGGTTAGAATTAGGATTAGGTTAACGTTAGGGTAAGGGTTAAGGTTAGAATTAGGTTAAGGTTAGGGTTAAGGTTAGGATTAGGTTAAGGTTAGGGTAAGGGTTAAGGTTAGAATTAGGTTAAGGTTAGGGTAAGGGTTAAGGTTAGGATTAGGTTAAGGTTGGGGTAAGGGTTAAGGTTAGAATTAGGATTAGGTTAAGGTTAGGGTAAGGGTTAAGGTTAGAATTAGGTTAAGGTTAGGGTAAGGGTTAAGGTTAGAATTAGGATTAGGTTAACGTTAGGGTAAGGGTTAAGGTTAGAATTAGGTTAAGGTTAGGGTTAAGGTTAGGATTAGGTTAAGGTTGGGGTAAGGGTTAAGGTTAGGATTAGGTTAAGGTTAGGGTAAGGGTTAAGGTTAGGATTAGGTTAAGGTTAGGGTTAAGAGATGGGGAATGTATGTGGTCAATGAGAGGTCCCCACGAGTATAGGGTGACAGGGAATGTGTGTGTGTGTGTGTGTGTGTGTGTGTGTGTGTGTGCTTGATTTATCCTTGTTGGTTATTGTCTTTGGGTGACTGGTTTCTCTCAGTATGTGTGTGTTGATGTAACATCCATATGTAACATTTGTACATGTTTTATCACATTAGTGTCTGTACTGAACATGTTTCTCTGTCTCAGCCGTAACACTCGTGAGTTAGAGTGTGTGCAGGTGTGTGTTACCCTAAGGCCCCCAGGGTGTGTGTGTGGGGGGGTGGGTGGGGGGGTGCACAAGCCTGTGACTGAGCTTGGAGGCACAGGAAGGTCACCTCACATGCACGGCGGCGGTCGTGCACGCGCAGCCAAGCACCAGCAGTCTCCCAAGGACAACAAAGTGCTTATCCAGGGGAAAGAATACAGAACGCTACAGAGCTCACTGATCACACACTCACCCTCTCACACACACACACACACACACACACACACACACACACACACACACACACACTGATGAGCCAAAACATTATGACCACTCACAGGTGAACCAAATAACGATGGCCATCTCCAAACAGGGGAACGTGTCAAGGTCTGGGTAGATTAGCTGGTGAGCCAACCATCAGTTCTCATAGTCAGCATGTTGGATGCAGGAGAAATGGGCAGGAGTAAAGACCCGAGCGACTGTGGCAAGCGCCAAATTGCTATGGCCGGACGACTGGGTCAGAACATCTCTGAAACAGCAAGGCTTGCGGGGTGCTCCCGGTCAGCAGTGGTGAATACCTACCGACAGTGGTCCGAGGAGGGACAAACCACAAACCATCGACAGGGTGTTGGGCACCCAAGGCTCATTGATGTGCGAGGGTAACGAAGGCTATCCCGTCTGGGCTGAACCTACAGAAGGTCTACCGTGGCACAAGTCACAGACCGGTCAGGGTGCCCATGATGACTCCTGTCCACCATCAACAGCACCTACAATGGGCACGCAAGCATCAGAACTGGACCGTGGAGCAGTGGAAGAAGGTCGCCTGGTGTGATGCGTCCAGTTTTCCTTTACATCGTGTGGATGGACGTGTACATGTGCGGCGTTTACCGGGGGAAGTGATGGCACCAGGATGCACTGTGGGAAGACAACAAGCTGGCGGAGGGAGTGCGATGCTCTGGACAGTGTTCTGCTGGGAAACCCCGGGTCCGGCCATTCATCTGGATGTCAATTTGACACGTGCCACCTACCTAAACATTGCTGCAGACCAGGTACACCCCTTCATGGTAGTGGTCATGGTAGTGGTATTCCCTGATGGCAGTGGTCTCTTTCAGCAGGATGAGCCCTGCCACACTGCACACTTTGTTCAGGAGTGGTTTGAGGAACATGATGAAGTGCCCAAGTTGCTGCCTTGGCCTCCAAATTCTCCAGATCTCAATCTGATCGAGCGTCCGTGGGATGTGCTGGACCAACAAGTCTGACCCACGGCAGCTCCACCTGGCACCTTACAGGACTTGAAGGATCTGCTGCTAATGTTTTGGTGCCAGATACCACAGGACACCTTCAGCGGTCTTGTAGAGTCCATGCATCAGCGGGTCGGCACTGTTTTGACGGCACACAGAGGACCAACAGCATAATAGGCAGGTGGTCATAATGTTTTGGCTCATCCGTGTATATATGCCCATGCATGGACAAAAACAAGCAGCAAATATAAACATGCATTTGCATACATAGGAATACACACACACACACACACACACACACACACAAATCCCATTCTCTACATCTTCTTCTGCCACTCACAGGAAGCCACGGGTATGAGGTACGGTAACTGTCTTGGGTTAACTGCACAAACAGTCATTTTTCCTTTATATGTTGAAGTGATCGTAATTCAGATGAACGGCTTCGCCATATTAAACCACTTTGTATGTGTGGGGCACGTCACATTATAAAGTCTACCATCTAGTACATCACAACGGCTCGCACGGCTTCATCACAGACCGCCTTTACCAAGTTGGATCGACTGCAATCTGTAACCACTGTCATAAATAATCAGCCTCTCTCTTCAGTCTGCCTTTAAAGTCCCACCGTGTAGAATTTTCAGGAATAAATGTCGACTTTTTTTCATTTTAATACATGCGTTGAGAGACTACAAGATAAAACCGGCTTAATGGGTTTTGCCCGTGTTTCGCCTCTGGCCCGCTGCTGTAATGACAGGCAGAGCTCCACAAACCTAGCCTTCAAATTCAACTACAAGGGTAAATTCTCAAGAAGAAGAACCGGGGGAAAAAGGGAGGTTATAATCCGAGGACTAAAGGTGGAAGAAATGTTGATGCATCCTCCGTGCAGGGGAGCCACGTGAGGGAGCAGAAAGACGCCGGTGCAGGGATGGCTGCTTTCTCTGTACAGCCACAATAGCCAGTTGTTGTTATTTATCATTGCAGTTAATGTTAGCAAACTGTGTCTGTGTGCTAGCCACTGCAGTGTTGTTAGCAGCGTAATCATGCCTGAATGGCTCTTTGCCACGCTGAAGTGTTGGCTTAGTGTTTGCTGTGTTTTTAAACGTTGTGTTTATGATAAATTATGTATAAACGTTGGGAAGGCACATACATCTGTACTACATATGTCCATTATAGTTCAAGGATAAAAACTCCTACGCCGCTTACTTCCGCTCCCAGTGTGGGAAGATGGTGGTGCAAATTCACGTTTGCAGCGGCCTCACCCAGTGCCGACGTGGGAAGATGGCGGCGCAAATTTCATTTGCGGCGGCCTCACCCAGTACCGTCCATGCAGTGTCTTTGTCCACGTCTGCGTCCAAGTTTGTGTCTTCGTTTGATGGCTGGGAGAGCTGGCACTGGATCGGCTGGGAGAGCTTGGTCTGCTGTTTCCTGTAGGGCCAGGGACCACGGCCCTGCTTGGAGCTGCACCCGAAGAGGAAACGCTGAGGACGCAGAAGCGGGGCGGGCTAAGCTAGCTGCTAGCCCACACAGACTGGCAGTTCCAATAACACCGAGGACGGTCTGGCGGCGGCCTCGCCTGGCATTGACTGTGCTTTAGTGTCGTCATGTGGAGTGCGGGGAGGAGGTGTGTCGAAGGTGTCTGGCGGGGAAAGCTGTTGTTGGGTCGGCTAGGAGAGCTTGGTCTTTGCGTCCGGTGGGCCCAGGGGCCACAGCCCTGCCAGAACTGCCCCCGAGGAGGAAACACCGAGGGCAGTCTGACAGGACACGGAAGCGGGGCAGGCTAAGCTAACTGCTAGCCCATGCAGACCGGCAGTTCCGACAGTCATCCTGGCTGGCGTTCGTTCTCTTGGACAGGGATCTTTTTGTAGTTTGATATATGTGTTCTTGTCATTTTTGGATACGTTTTTTTGCCTTTGTGTTGCACTGCTGTGGGCTTGGGGAAACCATATTTCGTTTGAAATGACAAAGTGTTCCTGATTCCTCATATAAGAGCTAATTCTGAAGTTAGTACCAAGTACTAATTAGCACTAATTTGTGTGCCGGGCTATTACCGTGCAACTATTTAGCCTAGAAACGTCACTTTTTGTTATCTTGAGACTCAACATGACTCTAGCTGGGTATGTATTGCAAATGATAAAGGCACAGCAAACATTTCCTGAACTGAAGACATTGTCAGACATTAGTCCTTGTCTAGTATAGTTTGCTGTCAGAGTTCTGTTCCTTCTTCTCAAATCTCGGTTGTTCCGCCTGCCGAAGAGAACGTTTTGGTTTTCATGACTGCAGTCATCAGCGGGCTGCTCTTTGTTCGCGTGGCACAGCTGTTGGAAACCTACACCCAGATAGCCAAATTGCTGTGGCCCGGACCCGTCCCACACCCGACACTTCATCCGGCCCACATTCCACGTGGAATGATTACACTTGGGCGGTCCGCCCCTGTTTGCCAGATCTGGGCCAGAACCAAGCCATAGCAATGCAACATGTGCCACATATTTGCCAAAGGTGGCCCATATTTGTTTTGTGATATTTGGGCCATATTCACCATTTACCACACGGGCCACTTCAGGGTCACATCCAGATCACATGTTGCCCAGAGCACCGCACCTTTGCCAAAAAAGGCCCACATTTGATTTGGCATATTTGGGCCATATTTGCTATAGTACATGTGGGCCACTTCAGGCTCACATCCATGTTGTCAGGGCCAGAAGAAGGCCATCAGTGCCGCATCACTGCCTGAAGTGGCC
The DNA here is from genome assembly GCF_029633865.1 of Lampris incognitus. Classification (NCBI taxonomy): domain Eukaryota; kingdom Metazoa; phylum Chordata; class Actinopteri; order Lampriformes; family Lampridae; genus Lampris; species Lampris incognitus. The sequence continues at coordinate 55,201,679 of NC_079219.1, forward strand.
CACATCCGGACGCTATCTGGGTAGTCAATGTCAAAGCACATGACGTTGGGGTTATGTGGTGGAACTGGGGTGCAGTTACCGCTGACGGCCACCATGATCATTAATGAGCAAAAAAAATAAAGAGTTACAGAGCGGGACTTTAAGTTGGCACCGTGTCAGATTTATAATGCGCAGGAAGTCTGCGGCACACTTGAACGCAGCCCAATTTCTCTGTTCCTGTGTAAAGCTGGTCTCGTATACGGTGTCTTGTCTTTCGCCTCCAACCCTCTCCATCTCTCTCTCTCTCTCTCTCTCTCTCTCTCTCTCTCTCTCTCTCTCTCTCTCTCTCTCTCTCTCTCTCTCTCTCTCTCTCTCTCTCTCTCTCTCTCTCTCTCTCTCTCTCTCTCTCTCTCTCTCTCTCTCTCTCTCTCTCTCTCTCTCTCTCTGTACTCCGCCATGGGTGATTCAGCTGTTGTTCCTCATTATGAAAAACCACCTTATTGTGTTTCTTATTATCCCGCGCTGCTCCGAGCAACCGGTACACCTGCATTGTGCGTTTGTGTGTGTGTGTGTGTGTGTGTGTGTGTGTGTGTGTGTGTGTGTGTGTGTGTGTGTGTGTGTGTGTGTGTGTGTGGAGCTCCGGACTGGAATATTTGCCTCAATCCTTCTCTCTCTCTGGTGTTTGTTACCCTCTTTCTCCCTTCAGTTATCAAAACCACTGTATCCCTTTTCCCTCTCCCCCCCTTCCATCTCTCTCTCCCTCTCTCTCTCTCTCATCCCCCTCTCTCTCTCTTTCTCCCTCTCCCTCTCTCTCTCTCTCATTATCCAACAGCTTGAAGCAACCAGTCAGCCATATGTGAGTATAGCTGCCACCTCACACGGTTAGCTTGTATTATATTGAGCCTGCTCTTCGCCTTAAACTCTGCCCTGAACCTTCGGCTATTTCGGTTCTCCGTAACAGTCAGGCTAATTACCAGAGCAGCTCACAGCCAGAACGCACCCATATGTGACGCCGTCGCATTAGTACACTCGGTATCAAACCCGTGTTTGCCTTAAACTTTTTTTTTTCTTCCCCTAATTCCGTTCTTTTCAACAGTCGAACTAATTAGCTCACGAGCTCCGAGCAGCCACGTGTGAAAATCCCTTCGTTGGTGGGGAATGCGGCGCGGCCTCTTTGTGTTCTGTTTTTCATCGGGGGATTTTACCTTTTATCTTCTGTGTCGGAACCACTCCTAGATGTTTAGGTTTGATCTCTTTTCTCCACCACCAAGTTGCGCGATGGGCAATTTCAGAATCAGAGAAATCTGAATCGGGAACGCTCGGTCGTTTCATTTCAGGCACGTGCGCACATGAAATGAAACGCAACATGGTTTCCCCCCCCCAGCCCACAGCGGCGCAACACAAAGACTCAAACACATCCACGAACTACAAGGACACACATATATCCAAACTAACACACATATCCAAACTAACACACATATCCAAACTAACGCACATATCCAAACTAACACACATATCCAAACTAACGCACATATCCAAACTAACACACATATCCAAACTAACACACATATCCAAACTAACACATATATCCAAATTAACACACATATCCAAACTAACACATATATCCAAACTAACACATATATCAGAGCTAACGCACATATCCAAACTAACACACATATCCAAACTAACGCACATATCCAAACTAACACACATATCCAAACTAACACATATATCCAAACTAACACACATATCCAAACTAACACATATATCCAAACTAACACACATATCCAAACTAACACACATATCCAAACTAACACACATATCTAAACTAACACACATATCCAAACTAACACACATATCTAAACTAACACATATATCCAAACTAACACACATATCCAAACTAACACATATATCCAAACTAACACACATATCCAAACTAACACACATATCCAAACTAACACACATATCCAAACTAACACACATATCCAAACTAACACATATTTCCAAATTAACACACATATCCAAACTAACACACATATCCAAACTAACACATATATCCAAACTAACACACATATCAGAACTAACACACATATCCAAACTAACACACATATCCAAACTAACACACATATCCAAACTAACACATATATCCAAACTAACACATATATCAGAGCTAACGCACATATCCAAACTAACACACATATCCAAACTAACACACATATCCAAACTAACACACATATCCAAACTAACACATATATCCAAACTAACACATATATCCAAACTAACACACATATCCAAACTAACACACATATCCAAACTAACACACATATCCAAACTAACATATATATCCAAACTAACACACATATCCAAACTAACACACATATCCAAACTAACACACATATCCAAACTAACACACATATCAGAACTAACGCACATATCCAAACTAACACATATATCCAAACTAACACACATATCCAAACTAACACACATATCCAAACTAACACATATATCCAAACTAACACACATATCCAAACTAACACACATATCCAAACTAACACATATATCCAAACTAACACACATATCCAAACTAACACACATATCCAAACTAACACACATATCCAAACTAACACACATATCCAAACTAACACATATATCCAAACTAACACATATATCCAAACTAACACATATATCCAAACTAGCACACATATCCAAACTAACACATATATCCAAACTAACACACATATCCTAAACTAACACATATATCCAAACTAACACACATATCCAAACTAACACATATATCCAAACTAACACACATATCCAAACTAACACACATATCCAAACTAACACATATATCCAAACTAACACACATATCCAAACTAACACACATATCCAAACTAACACACATATCCAAACTAACACATATTTCCAAATTAACACACATATCCAAACTAACACACATATCCAAACTAACACATATATCCAAACTAACACACATATCAGAACTAACACACATATCCAAACTAACACACATATCCAAACTAACACATATATCCAATTTAACACACATATCCAAACTAACACATATATCCAAACTAACACATATATCAGAGCTAACGCACATATCCAAACTAACACACATATCCAAACTAACACACATCCAAACTAACACACATATCCAAACTAACACACATATCCAAACTAACACATATATCCAAACTAACACATATATCCAAACTAACACACATATCCAAACTAACACATATATCCAAACTAACACACATATCAAAACTAACATATATATCCAAACTAACACATATATCCAAACTAACACACATATCCAAACTAACGTATATATCCAAACTATCACACATATCCAAACTAACACATATATCCAAACTAACATATATATCCAAACTAACACACATATCTAAACTAAACAAAGAGGAGGACGAACACCAGCCAGGGTGACTGGCGGAGCTGCCGGTCTGCATGGGCTAGCAGTTAGCTTAGCCTGCCTGGGCTAGCAGTTAGCTTAGCCTGCCCCACTTCCACGTCCTGTCAGACCGCCCTCGGTGTGTCCTCTTCGGGTGCAGCTCCGGTCAGGGCCGTGGTCCCTGGGCCCACCGGACGCGGCAGACCAAGCTCCCTCAGCCGATCCAACGCCAGCTCTCCCAGCCAGACACCTTCGACACACCTCCCCGCACTCCACATGACGACAGTAAAAACACAGTCAATGCTGGGTGAGGCCGCCGCCAGACCGCCCTCAGTGTTCTCGGAACTGCCGGTCTGCATAGGTTAGCAGTTAGCTTAGCCTGCCCGCTTCCGCGTCCTGTCAGACCGCCCTCAGTGTTTCCTCTTCGGGTGCAGCTCCAGTCAGGGCCGTGGTCCCTGGGCCCACAGGACACAGCAGACCAAGGTCTCCCAGCCGATCCAGCGCCAGCTCTCCCAGCCATCCAACGTAGACAAATGTAGACAAACACACTTGGACGGTACTGGGTGAGGCTGCCGCAAGCGTGAATTTGCACCGCCGTCTTCCCACACCGAAATCTAAAATTTGCACTTAACATTATGCTAATTTGCCTCTTTAGCATATTCCACCATGAAAGCACTGCTAGCTACGAGCTAGCATGTAACCATGTGATCTTAATGGTGACCATATTTATTTCAAGACCTCACAAATAAGCAATCCTGACATCTGTGTACTGTACCCGAGAGGAGGAGGAGGAGGTGGAGTAAGAGAACGTGTCTCACTTTGTATGCACATGTTCTAAATAAGGATTAATGCACAAAACAATGATTTGTCATGCGTGATTCATGCAACATGTATTTGTGTTAACCAGAACGTTTGCAAACTCACCTAAACGTCTTTAAAGATGGTTTCTGATGATAATATACCACATAAAACCCCTGACTAGTTCTGCATCAGAGGAGCTCCTCTTTGCCGAGCGGGGTCACATTTAAACTGGCAGCTCGACAGCTTCTCCAGCTCGCCCTCTAAAACGCCGTCCCTCCGTCCAGATGGGGGTTGCGTTTCTTTTTACAAGCCAGGAGGCTGTCACTCTTCAAACGTCCTCACCGCTACAACCACAACAACCCCATAATCCACTTCCTGCGTCCCAGAGGTCCAAGCGTGACTCCAGCCAATCAGAGAGTGCGCCAATTAGACGCCTCAACTGGTGCTTAATTTCTGTTCCGAGGAGGCTGATGGGCCGTTAATTAGCAGGACATTAACGAGGCTGATTGTTCATTAACAGCAAAGCAATTAGAGGAGATAAGGCTCGATTGTAACGGAGAGGAAGGAGAGAGGGGCCAAAGTCGTCTCTAATAGAATCAGATGACCTGCTGTTGAAGTCAAGTCCCGAATTATGTTGGACAATTTTCGGATTGGTCGGTAAAAGAGAATATGAGCGAAATATGAAATATGCTGTGATGGCCTAAAACAGGGCTTCCACGACTTTTCTCAAACACCTTCATATAGTTAAAATTATTTCCCAGATAGCCAAACTGCTGTGGCCCGGACCCGTCCCACACCCGACACGTCATCCGGCCCACACACCGCGTGGAATGATGGCCCTTAGGCGGTCCGCTCCTGTTTGCCAGATCTGGGTCAGAACCAAGCCATAGCAATGCTGCATGTGCCACATATTTGCCAAAGGTGGGCCATATTTGTTTTGTGATATTTGGGCCATATTCACCATTTACCACACGGGGCCACTTCAGGGTCACATCCAGATCACATGTTGCCCAGAGCACCGCAGCTTTGCCAAATAAAGGCCCACATTTGATTTGGCATATTTGGGCCATATTTGCTATTATACATGTGGGCCACTTCAGGCTCACATCCATCTTGTCAGGGCCAGAAGAAGACCATCAGTGCCGCATCACTGCCTGAAGTGGCCCACATCCGGACGCTGTCTGGGTTGACACGGCCGTTGTTAGGCGACCGTAGATTTTGGTGTTTCGGTGTGGTTAAGTTGTACGCTTGCCTACTTTGTTAGGTGTGTTTAGCCCATTTAAATGAAGTTATATGGCGTCCGGCTAGCGTAGCGGTCTATTCCGTTGCCTACCAACATGGGGATCACCGGTTTGAATGTTTCCCCCAGCTTGGTCGGGCGTCCCTACAGACACAATTGGCCATGTCTGCGGGTGGGAAGCCGGATGTGGGTATGTGTCCTGGTCGCTGCACTAGCGCCTCCTCTGGTCGGTCAGAGCGCCTGTTCGGGGGGGGGGGGACTGAGGGGAAATAGCGTGATCCTCCCACGTGCTACGTCCCGCTGGCGACTCCACATGTATCAGAGGAGGCATATGGTGGTCTGCAGCCCTCCCCGGATCGGCAGAGGGGGTGGACGGCTCGGAAGAGTGGGGTAATTGGCCGGATACAGTTGGGGGGAAAAGGGGGGGGGGGTTTCGAAACACACTTGTCATTGTCAGCCAGCATACAGTGAAATAACCCAGTTCCTTCAACGTCTTCGTGGTAAACGCCCCAACATAATTGGCGAAGACGGTGCGTCGCGTTTGCAGAGAACTCCCATAATCCCCTGAAGGATCCTTCCGGTCATAGCGCCTCGGCCTGGGCGCCGGCTTCCCGGGGCAGTTTGGTCCGGATTACCGGAGTCTCGCCAGACTGACCGGCCGCCCAATTACTCGGCGAGTCGAGAGGACGTGAGACAGTCGGGGGGGAAGTGGAGCCTGACGGCGGCCTGCGGGTCGATACCGGAGATCCCTGACTCCGTCCGTGTCCGTGATGTGTGTTGTGGTGTCGACGGGAGGTGGCTGTTGTGTGTCCGGAGAGGGGATGTGTTATCCTGACTCTTGTTCCCTACATCGTCCGGTGCCCTGAAATGTGTCGAAACGCTGCAAAAACGTGTCAAACTCATTTTTGGGCGGAAGCGTAATTCCTAAAACCTAAAGTGACGTTTCACAGCCGAGCAACTCAACCGCGGATCCCAGAAATCACCGTGAGGGCGCCAACTTCCGATGTAAGGTCGTACTCAGCAGAAGAAGAAGAAAGGTAGAGCCTTCTCGCCAGGTCTGCACAGGGGGTATCAGCCCTGCGACTTCCGCTAAACGCCGTCTTTGGGTTGACCTCTGGGCGTCCAAGACGCCGCGCTAACCAAACGAGCTGCGAGCTTTGTCCACTAGGAGGCGCTCTCTGGCTTTAGGCTGGTTGTTCCCCGTCCTAATGGAACTTGGCCTGGCCTGACTCGGGCTGCTGTGGAGGCTCCCTGGGGGCGGAATATTCCAGCATCTCAGACTCTTCATTTCACGCTTCATTTAGCATCACACTTCCCCAAATCACTAACTCTGTGTGTGTGTGTGTGTGTGTGTGTGTGTGTGTGTGTGTGTGTGTGTGTGTGTGTGTTTAAGGTCATTCATCCATCCTTTTGCTTTTCCTCCCAACACGCTAACACACTATTTCACACTTGTATTAGCGCATTCATTTGCAATGAATGGCCTGTACGTCACACAAACATGGAGAGGGGCCTGCGCACACACGCACACACACACATGCGCACACAAGCACACATGCACAAACACACATACTAAAACACACACAAGTACACATACACAAACACATACACACATGCACACACATGCGCAAACACACAAACACACGCAAGTACACATACACAAACACACTCACACATGCACACACAAGCACACATGCACAAGCACACACACAAACACACACACATGCACACACTAGCACACATGCACAAACACACAAACACACACAAGTACACATAAACAAACACACTCACACAAGCACACAAACACACACAAGCACACATGCACAAACACATACACACACATGCACACATGCACAAACACACATAAACACACACAGGCACAAACACACACACACACCGTTAAAGTGTACATGATCGTGAATGAGAGGCCAGTTTATTCCAGCTGAAGTCAACAGGCCCAGTTCTGCAAGGGCAAACAGAACACAAGTGGTACGGCCCAGAGCATACAGCCTGACGCAGTGGATGGATGCAAGCTAAAGCCGCACACACACACACACACACACACACACACACTGTGGTGGTTTTTCTGCTTTTACATCAGCCCTCCTCACTCATTCTTCACTGTATTCTATGCATGAGTTTGGCTGGGAGACAAAGGTGTGTGTGTGTGTGTGTGTGTGTGTGTGTGTGTGTGTGTGTGTGTGTGTGTGTGTGTGTGACTGGGGGGGGGGGGGACATAAGTCATAAAGCTTCTAAAGTGTCAGCGTATTCCTTCACTCCGGTTATTGAATGGAGAGTTTAATAGAATCCCTGCGAGGCTGCTGTTCATATTCACCGGGTTTCCACACCGAAACACAAAATGTTGACGCTCAAAGTTTTCACACATCAATAAATGTTGTCATGTGGAAATCAACTCATACAAATATGAAGGAAATGACGTCATTATGAGGTCATAATGACGTCAGTGGGTCGTTTTTTTTTTATTCCCAATCATTGATTTAAACATTTGCTGCAGTCTTCTTATATGATGCTAACAGGAGACGTGCTACTGACGTCACCACTAGAACCACCGGGATTTCACTACTACCTAAAACGACCATGAGCAGTCAAAATGACCGCCGGTTTTTAAACTCTATATTCCGCCGAGATAAATACCCAACCGAGATATTAACGCATTACATGTGTTAGTATGTCAGCTATGAAACTAGCTGACACAAAAATTAACATTTTAACAACTTTGATACTATTCTTCAAACCATTTAAAATGGCCGCCGTCCAACGCCTGTAAATACGGCAACGCGTCGGTGGTAGTCATGGTGCATCTGTAGCGCCGGCTGTAACCAGACATGCTGGCAATAATCAAAAACCAAGTTTAGACTATTACTCTCCACTGGGGGGCGCTGGTGTGTTTCTAGGACAGAGCAACGAACTTCAGGAAGGAAGTGACGCGACAACACACGTCATCAATACTGACATGACGCGCAAATTACGCGCGGTCATTTTGACCGCTCGAGGTCATCATAACTTTTTTGTGGAGTTGATCTAAAACTCATTTTATGCAAATATATGCAAATTTAGGAGCATTCAGGGGAGCGGCGGGTCTGTATCTTTTTTTCCCAAAGTTATTAAACTTTGAAATTCTAAAACCGTCAAAATGGCGGTCTTGGTCGTTCTAAGGCTCCAAGAGACAGACACACACACACGCACACACACACACACACACACACACACACACACACACACACACACACACACACACACACACACACACACACACACACACACAGGTATGGATGGATGGTTCCTACCGGTTGCAAGTAGATCGGGTCGCTGTGTTAGATTGGCTGTGTTTGTGGTTAAGCGGGTTACGGGGTCACATCCTCCCTATTTCCTCCCCGTCCACTGACACGTTGCTCACCTGACAGGTGCTCTGACGGGCCGCAATGGATGGACCTCCTCCGAGAGGCTCCGTGTGTGTGTGTGTGTGTGTGTGTGTGTGTGTGTGTTTGTGTGTGTGTTTAGTAGGTAGGTTGTAGAATAAGAGAAAAAGGGAAGAGAAAAGATGTTTAAAAGGACTGAAAAGAGACACGTGTTGGAAATGAAAAGGGGGGGGGTCACATTCTGAATAAGGGAGGGGGCGAGCTGATCACACGCTGGTCCAACGGAAGCCGAGGCTCTCTTTGGACCTCCATGCACCGTCTGATTCTCGACAGGCGTCGCATAAATTAGTGTTTTGCTGGTTGTTTCATCCCGCACACTTCGCTGTTAGTGTCTGGGCGAGGTTTAATCTGGCCTCGCGGGCCACAGGTCAGCCAATCACCTCTCTGCGTCTTCCAGCAGGCAACTAAGCCTCCGTTTTCTGCAGCAGCCGTGTGTGTGTGTGTGTGTGTGTGCAGGTCGTGGGGAGGGGGGAGGAGGGCGGATAGGGAGTTAAGACAGATCAACAAATAGATGGACGGATAGACTGAAAAAGAGAGACGGACTGATGGAGCTGCTATCAATCAGACACCACGCCGGAGCACAAATCCCTGCCAGACCACAGAGCGAGATAGTAGAGGAGAGAGCGAGAGTGTGGTGTTTGTGTGAGAGACAGAGTGAGAGAGACAGAAAGTGAGAGACTGTATGAAAGACAGAGAGAGAGGCGGAGAGAGTGAGAGAGCAAGTGGGAGACAGAGAGAGAGCAAGTGGGAGACAGAAAGAGAGAGTATGAGCGAGAGAGACAGACAGTTAGACAGTGAGATAGAAAGAGAGTATAAGAGAGAGTGAGTGAGAGAGACGGAGCGAGTGAGAGACAGAAAGAAAGAGTGAGACAGTATGAGAGAGCGAGTGAGAGACAGTGACAGAAAGAGAGAGTGAGACAGTATGAGAGAGCGAGTGAGAGACAGTGACAGAAAGAGAGAGTATGAGCGAGAGAGACAGACAGTGAGACAGAAACAGAGAGTGAGTGAGAGACAGAAAGAGAGAGTATGAGCGAGAGAGACAGACTGAGACAGAAAGAGAGAGTGAGCGAGAGAGACATACAGTGAGACAGAAAGAGAGAGTATAAGAGTGAGTGAGAGAGACGGAGCGAGTGAGAGACAGAAAGAGAGAGAGGGACGGAGCGAGTGAGACAGTATGAGAGCATGAGTGAGAGACAGTGACAGAAAGAGAGAGTATGAGAGAGTGAGAGACAGAGAGAGAGAGACAGAGTGAGACAGTATGAGAGCGTGAGTGAGAGACAGTGACAGAAAGAGAGAGTATGAGAGAGCGAGTGAGAGAGACGGATCGAGTGAGAGACAGTGACAGAAAGAGAGTATGAGAGAGAGTGAGAGACAGTGACAGAAAGAGAGAGTATGAGTGAGAGAGACAGACAGTGAGACAGAAAGAGAGAGTATAACAGAGAGTGAGTGAGAGAGACGGAGCGAGTGAGAGACAGAAAGAGAGAGTGAGACAGTATGAGAGCGTGAGTGAGAGACAGTGACAGAAAGAGAGAGAGTATAAGAGAGAGTGAGTGAGAGACAGAAAGAGAGTGAGACAGTATGAGAGCGTGAGTGAGAGACAGTGACAGAAAGAGAGTCTGATAGAGCGAGTGAGAGACGGTGACAGAAAGAGAGAGTATGAGAGAGAGTGAGAGAGACGGATCGAGTGAGAGAGAGACAGGACTGTAGAGAAGGGGAGGGGTGGTGATGGTGGAGGTGGGGTGGGGGGTTGGAGAGGACAGGAAAGGGGAAAGAAGGAGAAAAGGAGAGCAAAGCAGAGGGAGAGAGTTTGATGCGATGAAGGACAATCATTGTCTATCAACATGAAAAATTACCTTTCACTCGCACACACAAACGGGGACACACACACACAAACAGGGACACACACACAAACAGGGACACGCACACACACACGCACAGACACACACACACCTGGTCCTGAGCTGTGATTGAATCCTCGGCGGGATTAACGGGGATTTAGCCAAGTGTAATGATGCTGGAATGAGTTGATCAACCGCCCAATGACAGTTTGCTGTGTGACCTCCAAGACCAGAGAGCAGCTCGTGACGTGGCCTTGGGCCGTGTCCACCAGGGACGGGAAGAACAACAACAACAACAACAACACAACACGTTACTGTTAACACAACAGACAAGAGTTACTGTAACACGAGTGGCGTTGTTTTAAGAATAAACTGGGATTTTCTGCAGCCGTGGAGAGAGCCGCAAATGTTGAAGAGCAGCGGCCATTACCGGTTATTCATCTGGTCGAAGCTGCTGCTGCCCCTGCTGCTGCTGCTGCCCCTGCTGCTGCTGCCCCTGCTCCTGCTCCTGCTGCCCCTGCTCCTGCTCCTGCTGCCCCTGCTCCTGCTCCTGCTGCCCCTGCTGCTGCTGCCCCTGCTGCTGCCCCTGCTGCTGCTCCTGCTGCCCCTGCTGCTGCTGCCCCTGCTGCTGCCCCTGCTCCTGCTCCTGCTGCCCCTGCTGCTGCTGCCCCTGCTCCTGCTCCTGCTGCCCCTGCTCCTGCTGCCCCTGCTCCTGCTCCTGCTGCCCCTGCTCCTGCTCCTGCTGCCCCTGCTGCTGCCGCCCCTGCTGCTGCTGCCCCTGCTGCTGCTGCCCCTGCTCCTGCTGCCCCTGCTGCTGCTGCTGCCCCTGCTGCTGCCCCTGCTCCTGCTGCCCCTGCTGCTGCTGCCCCTGCTTCTGCTGCCCCTGCTTCTGCTGCTGCCCCTGCTACCCCTGCCCCTGCTGTTGCTGCTGCTCCTGCTGCTGCTGCCCCTGCTGCCGCTGCCCCTGCTGCCCCTGCTGCTGCTGCTGCCCCTGCTGCCGCTGCTGCTGCTGCCCCTGCTGCCCCTGCTCCTGCTGCTGCCCCTGCTGCTGCTGCCCCTGCTCCTACTGCCCCTGCTGCTGCCCCTGCTCCTGCTGCTGCTGCCCCTGCTGCCGCTGCTGCTGCTGCCCCTGCTGCTGCTGCCCCTGCTGCTGCTGCTGCCCCTGCTCCTGCTGCTCCTGCTGCTGCTGCCCCTGCTGCTGCTGCCCCTGCTGCTGCTGCCACTGCCGCTGCTGCCCCTGCTGCTGCTGCCGCTGCTGCTGCTGCCCCTGCTGCTGCTGCTGCCCCTGCTGCTGCTGCTGCCCCTGCTCCTGCTCCTCCTGCTGCTGCTGCTGCCCCTGCTCCTGCTGCTGCTGCCCCTGCTGCTGCTGCCCCTGCTGCCCCTGCTCCTGCTGCTGCTGCCCCTGCTGCCCCTGCTGCTGCTGCCCCTGCTCCTGCTGCTGCTGCCCCTGCTGCTGCTGCCCCTGCTCCTGCTGCTGCTGCCCCTGCTGCTGCTGCCCCTGCTCCTGCTGCCCCTGCTGCCCCTGCTGCTGCCCCTGCTCCTGCTGCCGCTGCTGCCCCTGCTGCTGCTGCTGCTGCCCCTGCTGCCCCTGCTGCCCCTGCTCCTGCTGCTGCTGCAGCAAAAAAAAAAAACAACAACTACAACAACCATGTTTTAGTTTGACGTTTTGTGGGAAAATGGTTGACTTGGTGAAGTTTCACCAACAGAGCATCTAGAAATGTCCTCCACAGGCAGTTTCATTCATTTTTAACGAGACAACCTTCTCAGTGCATACAGAGGAGGGTGGAGGTGGACTGACCACCCCTACACCTTTATGGATGTCAATAATACATAGCAGACCTTCAGTAAACCTGTTTTATGGGGTTTTTCGAGCTGAACGGGTGGTGTTGAGGGTGTAGGACGGTACAGCTGTTCGCCTTCGTAAATAAATTCAACAACAGCAACAGAGATCATCCGCTCTGAAGGAGGAAACCGCTGCTTTTTCTTGCACTTCAAGATCAAGCCGCTCTGACTTGATGTGACGACGTCAGAGACGCCGAGACCCGCGTGACGGAGGAGAAACACGCGCTGGACGCCGCGCCGGATGGCGTCACGCCGAATGACGTCACGCCGACACGCGAGTTGGGGGCTAAAAACAGGCTGGACTTGAACCGCTCGTAAGTCCTATTAGATTATTAAAAGACAACAAGGTATAACGTTGTTAAACTCCTCTGACAAGTCTGTGACGTCATGCTTCTTTATTTTTATATTTAGTGTCAATTTTAATGCAATTGTTTTTCTTTTTTCTTTTTTAATTTTTTATTGAGTTTATGTATTTATTCATTGTACAGAACGTTGTTATGATTTAAATGGGGGGTCTGTTTTGTTCACTGTGAGTTCTGTTTGGAGGTGTGTGTACACTGCTGTTATGTTGATCCCTGTATGTTCATTTTACTGCAATTAAAAAGCAAATATTAAAAAAAAAAAAAAACAGGCTAAAAATGGGCGCTCACTTCCTGCTCGCTCTCTTAGCGGAAGCGCCTCTTCCTTTGCTGACGCAAAAGGTGAAAAGCTGGTTCGCTTCCGGTCCGGCGGGCCGTGCTGGTGCTGGTCCGCTCCTGGGTTTTTGTCTCGTGACGTTCTCTACACAGAACACTTCGTCTCGTGAGACGCCGTGGACTAAATGTGAGTCGAGTCATGTCTCGTCGGGATTGGAAGGGCTTTGGCGCCACCGTGTGGCGATAAAGACTACTTGCAACAGCCGTCGGCCACTTCAAGAATGGCTCGATGATAAAAGTGATATGGCGAAAAGTCGCCTACTTATGTTTCACGCCAAGTGCTGGACTTCATCATAGATACGACAAGGCAGACAGAGACATGTGTATCTCACACACACACACACACACACACGCGCGTTTGGAGATGTGCTGCCTTGTTTAACCGTCACGCCGAGATTTCGATTAAAAGAAGAAGTTTTGTCTCTTAAAATCGCGCTACACTATCATCAGCAGCAGCAGATTCTAAATGTCGTGCCCTCTAGTGTTCACAGCAGGTAACTGCAGCAGGATCAATCTGCTGCTCAGCATACATCTATTTACAGCTATTTACATTTCGTCCTCAAGACAATATACGCATCCTCTGCTGGCCTTTTTTTGGGGGGGGGCAGGTTGAGGCGGTGGCATCTTCTAATGGGGAAGCTGCCCCTCCGGACAGCGAGACTCCATTTTCGCCTGGTTTCCACATCGGAGGGAAAGGTATGAAAACCACGTGCTCTTTTGTTACTGGAGGCTTGGCACAAAGCACACAGTAATGTTCAGCTGTCGCGCTAACGGCACGGTGACTCTTAAGCTTCTTTTTCTAAGACGGCGTCCGCCATTTGACAAAAATCACGTGACCGGTATGGCTCGCGGAAGCGGAGCGGAAGTGAATGAGCTATCTGAGAGTTTACCGGAAGTATCCCTGTGTGCTTGTTTGGTTAGTTAATGGCGCTCAGAAATGTCCCAGGTTAATTAGGACTTGAAAGTGGCTCATTTGTGCTTTAAATTCGTTCTTGGTTGCGTCGTGTGGTGGCTATGGGAGATTGACACGATATCACCGTCCGGATCAGTTCCCCAGGATATTTGTCTTCCCGACCCATTTTGTCTGACATATAAGGGGAAATTGCCCCTCTTCTTCCGCAATGGTCTTGAGCCACGGCAGGAAAGGACCGTCCCCAAATTGTCGCCACAAAGTTGGAAGCACATAATTCTCTAGAGCAGTGTTTCTCAACCGGGGGTCCGCGGACCCCTAGTGGTCCGTGGTGTAATTGCAAGGGGTCCGTGAAAATAAAATATCTTTAAAAAAAAGATCCTATGACATTTATAGAAATAGGATTATTTTACTCAAATGTGACTGAGACCTTTATCTACCTAAACTATAAAGGGTGACAGGACTTTTTTCTCTAATTACATCTGTTTCACAAGTGTAATTTATTGTATTTTAATAAGAGATCTCGCTCCCGTTTGCATTGTTAAAAGTTACTGCATAAAAATTCTGTTGTTACATATATCTGAAAGTTACTGAATACATATTCTGTTTTGTTACATATATCTGAAAGTTACTGAATACATATTTTGTTTTGTTACATATATCTGAAAGTTACTGAATACATATTCTGTTTTGTTACATATATCTGAAAGTTACTGAATACATATTCTGTTTTGTTACATATATCTGAAAGTTACTGCATAAGAATTCTGTTTTGTTACACATATCTACGTTACAACTGAAAGCTCTTATTTTTGCCCCAAATAGTGAATAAATGCTATAATGCAATTTAAAATGCAGTTTCTACTGTTTCTATCAAATTGCAACCACCCTCCCCCAAGATCAGTTGGAGGGGTCCTCAGGGTAGATCAAAAATACGCAGGGGGTCCAGGACCCCAAAAAGGTTGTGAACCACTGCTCTAGAATGTCGTTGTATGCTGTAACATGAACGGTTCTCTTCACTGGAGCTGGGGGGCATATATTGGAGCGAATTCGGGGGGGCAACCGCAGGGACCGCCGCAGCCGGGACGCGAACCCGTAGCTCCCGCACCGCGGGCGACGTCGCTAACCGCTCGACTGAAGGGTCCGACCCGTTGGCCAAGGGCTACCGTGTCTACTTATCCATGCACATTACTATATACATATATATATAGTTTGGTTTTAAAGCTAAACATGGTGCTGACTTATGTATATATGCCTTAAAGGAAATTGTAAACAAATCTAGGCCAAAACTCATCGGTTCTTATGTGTTTTATTGGTGCTT